>NC_043988.1:36982983-36987983 GCF_902150065.1 Myripristis murdjan
CCCAGCAGGCTGGCGGGACAGTGGAGGAGGCAGTGAGGCAGACAGCAGCTCCCCTCCTGTCCCGGGACCCTCCTCCTCCTCCTCGCCTGCAGCGGCCTGGCTGCTGTGTGGCTGTCCTGCAGCAGGGGGCGCTGTACTGCACTGCAACATCCCTGAGCACAGACACAGGGTCAGCACCACACACACACACACACACACACACACACACACACACACACTGTATTATCATTGTTATGATTAGTTGTAGTGTCATCATCCTGTCTGCTGTCATGTGGATCATCACAACCACACCACAACACTATGACCCTGTGTGTGTGTGTGTGTGTGTGTGTGTGTGTGTGTGTGTGTGTGTGTGTGTGTGTGTGTGTGTGCAGCACACAGAGGTGTGTGTCCATTCAGAGACACAGAGAGCAGCAGAGAGACTGGAAGACGAGAGGAGGAAGCTGGAAACCAAACATCTGAGACGACACAGGTCACACACACACACACACACACACACACTGAGACCACACAGGTCACACACACACACACACACACACACACACACACACACACACACACACTGAGACGACACAGGTCACACACACACACACACACACACACACACACTAAAAGACAATACTCATGCATGCTCTGTCTCTCATGTCTTTTTATTCTGATTTTGTGTGTGTGTTCGTGTGTGTGTGTGTGTGTGTGTGTGTGTGTGTGTGTGCAGGAGTGTTGTGGTGTGTGATGAGGTGGAGTGTGTAGAGAAAACTCTGCTGAAGAGGAGAGCTGAGCTGAGACAGGCAGACAGACTGCTGCTGGAGGCACACAGCTGCATACACACTGCCAGAGACAAGGTACACACACACACACACACACACACACACACACACACAGCTGCATACACACTGCCAGAGACAAGGTACACACACACACACACACACACACACACACACAGCTGCATACACACTGCCAGAGACAAGGTACACACACACACACACACACACACACACAGCTGCATACACACTGCCAGAGACAAGGTACACACACACACACACACACACACACACACACACACACACTCACACACACACACACACAGCTGCATACACACTGCCAGAGACAAGGTACACACACACACACACACACACACACACACACACACACACAGCTGCTTAGACACTGCCAGAGACAAGGTACACACACACACACACACACACACACACACACACACACACAGCTGCATACACACTGCCAGAGACAAGGTACACACACACACACACACACAGCTGCATACACACTGCCAGAGACAAGGTACACACACACACACACACACACACACACACACACACACACACACACAGCTGCATACACACTGCCAGAGACAAGGTACACACACACACACACACACACACACACACACAGCTGCATACACACTGCCAGAGACAAGGTACACACACACACACACACACACACACACACACACACACACAGCTGCATACACACTGCCAGAGACAAGGTACACACACACACACACACACACACACAGCTGCATACACACTGCCAGAGACAAGGTACACACACACACACACACACACACACACACTCACAAGTTAACGTGTGTGTGTGTGTGTGTGTGTGTGTGTGTGTGTGTGTGTGTGTGTGTGTGTGTGTGTGTGTGTGTGCAGGCCAGCTCAGTGCGGCAGCAGCTGTGGAGCAGCCAGTGGGAGGTGGAGGAGTTGGAGCGCAGAACGCAGCACAGCGCCTCCTGCCTGCTGCAGAGCACACTGCACCTCAGGTGAGCCTCACTGCACCAACACGCCGCGCTGAACGCTGCCACCCTGTGGACATTTTAAAAAGGATTTCTGACACCTTGTGTGCAGGGTTCTAAATTAACTTTTTTGATCACCAGCCAATGTGGCTGGTAACTTTCTAAAGTTATCAGCCAATCAGAATTTCCACTAGCCACATTTTTTCCGGTCAAAATAAGAGAGATCATGAGTGCCATTGAATGCATTTGATCATTTTATTAACATCATTGGCATGAAAAATGCACAGAAAGTACAACACATGCAACAAAATATACACAGAAAGTACAAAAATTTCATTTCTTTTTCATTCTGGTAATTTCCAAGACTTTTCTGAAGAAACTTTGATGTGCTTGCCTTGCGAGCGCCTGGACATGCGCTAAATCAGCAGCCCTATGCTGTTTGTGGGTTGTGTAGTGTTGTGGCTCTTGCCCAGGTGGGGAGTTGAACCCTGGTCTCCTGCATGGCAGGCAGAGATACTATCCACTGTGCCACTGGGGCTTGTGTGGGCGGAGCCAGAAATGAGGCTCTATGAAGCACACAGCATGAGTGACAGTGCTGCTTCTGTGAAAAATCACCTAAAAGTAGTGGTCAAACAAATGCTTTTTTCTCAATGATAGTAAGTCCGAGCAGAAAATAAAATGTACCATGAGAAAGGCAAGGCTTTGGGCTTTCGAACTGTGGCAAAATTTTCTAACTTATTTTCTAACTCCCAAAAATGTCTGTGTTTTCGCGAGTTAAAAAAGTGTGTTTCTCCTTCTCTCCCCCAGACGTCTGTCGCATTTAGTTGAACTTTACTTTTTACTTTACTTTACTGTTTAGCTCGCTCAGTCCCCTTTTTTACAGTCTATGCTCCCTGCTGTCGCTCCGAGTCCGTTCATTGTGTTTTCTGGCGTTTCCATAGTTTCTCGCGCAGGTTGCACTGCAGACTGTAGCATGTCTGCGCTCAGCCAATGGGCGTCTGATACGTCATCACGTAGCATTGCGGCAGTGTTCGTGGGAAATGTAGGAAGTACTGCCAGGGGGGCAAATGACCGAGAACTGCAGAGCGGCTCTGACTGACATGACTGCCTCATGCATCACCGGCCAAACTGGCTAGTAAGTTTTTATTAACACCCGCCAAAATGAATTTTAACCCGCATTTGGCGGGTTGGCGGGTGTTAATTTAGAACCCTGCTTGTGGGTGATGTGGTGACGTCGACCTGTGCTGCCTCCAGTTCACTGAAACTAAACTAGAAACTAAACGAGGTGTGGAAACACATTTTAGTTCAACTGGAATCAAAATAAAATGTGGGTTTTAAAGAAAAAACAAAAACAAATAATAAGAAAGGAGAAGAAAAAGAAAAAGAAAAAACACTACAATAACAATAGGGCTTCGCACTGTTCCAGTGCTCGGGCCCTAATGATACTGTGCACGTACGAAACAACCTACAGTAAAATCAGAGTGTGCGTGTGTGTGTGTGTGTGTGTGTGTGTGACGGTTACTGAGACTGGGACGTGGATGTGACTGGGAGTCTCTGCCTCCACAAAGTGAAGAGCTAATCTGACAAACAGCAGCCAGATTAGAATAAAACCACTGACTCAGCTGGGACCAGAGAACCCGGTCTGGAGACTCAGCTGGACTGGAAACTAAAATAAAAATGAAATAAAAATAAAAGCTAAGACTATAAAAACTCTGGTTAGAACAGGCGAGTTAGTAAAGGTTGGTGTGTGTGTGTGTGTGTGTGTGTGTGTGTGTGACGAGCACGTGGAGCGTTTGGGCTCCCTGAGTTTGTTTAAAGTGGCAGAGCTCAAACAGCTGACGTCAGCCTCTTCCCTCTGTAAGCCTCTCTGATCAAACGTCCTGCTGGAGGTCATGTGACTGCCCCACAGCGTTCTGGGCTGATTAGCATGAAACCCTGCAGGGCGTTGGTCTGACAGGCCGGCTGAAAGGGGCGTGTCCTATGACAGCGGCTTGGCTGGAAGGGGGCGGGGCTCTGAGCTCTGAGGAACTCTGTGCTTTCTGTTCCACAGAGAGACGCAGGAGGAGCTGCAGCAGCTCCACAAGGACACACACACTGCTGCAGACCGGTACTGACACACACACACACACACACACACACACACACACTGCTGCAGACCGGTACTGACACACACACACACACACACACACACACACACACACTGCTGCAGACCGGTACTGACACACACACACACACACACACACACACACACACACACACACACTGCTGCAGACCGGTACTGACACACACACACACACACACACACACACACACACACTGCTGCAGACCGGTACTGACACACACACACACACACACAGAGAGAGAGAGAGAGAGAGAATCACCTAAGTCTAATCAATTGATTTAATTTGATAATTTAACTTATTAAACTTATTAAATAATATATGCACAATGTATTGATTGATTAACTCTGTGTGTGTGTGTGTGTGTGTGTGTGTGTGTGTGTGTGTGTGTATAGACTGGCTGACCTGCAGTCAGCCTGTGAGGAGGCACAGAAGCGTCTGGACAATCTCAACAGTCAGGTAACACACACACACCTCAGTAACACACACCTCAGTAACACACACTTCAGTAACACACACCTCAGTAACACACACCTCAGTAACACACACCTCAGTAACACACACTTCAGTAACACACATCTCAATAACACACACCTCAGTAACACACACTTCAGTAACACACACCTCAGTAACACACACCTCAGTAACACACACCTCAGTAACACACACCTCAGTAACACACACCACAGTAACACACACCTCAGTAACACACACCTCAGTAACACACACCTCAGTAACACACACCACAGTAACACACATCTCAATAACACACACTTCAGTAACACACACCTGAGCCACTCCTCCCTGCAGGTGGAGCTACAGGAGCAGAAGCTGCTGCAGAGGAGAGAGGAGGAGCAGACTGCACTGGACCGACTGGAGGAGCTGCAGAGCCTGAGGAGCACAGCCCAGGTGAGGAGCACAGCCCAGGTGAGGGGCACAGCCCAGGTGAGGGGCACAGCCCAGGTGAGGGGCACAGCCCAGCCCAGGTGAGGGGCACAGCCCAGGTGAGGAGCACAGCCCAGGTGAGGGGCACAGCCCAGCCCAGGTGAGGGGCACAGCCCAGGTGAGGAGTACAGCCCAGGTGAGGAGCACAGCCCAGGTGAGGAGGGGCACAGCCCAGGTGA
>NC_043988.1:36995483-37105483 GCF_902150065.1 Myripristis murdjan
AAATTAAATGCAACTTCTTCTTTGTGTTTCCACCTTCTGCCCACGTGAAATATCATTTTTGGTCACTGAAAATGTTTTGAAAGCGCTGTTCCTCCTCCTCCTCCTCCTCCTCCTCCTCCTCCGGCCACAGAAACCACTCAGCCTTGTCTTCCTGTCCGTTCGGACGCCGCTCACACATTTTGAAGCTGATTGGCTAAACTCTGGGATGTCAAAGAAAAAAACGGCGCTTCTCTGCACACACTCACATACAGAAGACACACGAGATGTTTGGAAATGTTCCCCTGGACAGTTTTTTTTGTTTTGTTGTTGTTTTGATTCATCCTCCACCAGAGAACAATGCAATCTAAAAAAAATATAATCTGTATCTGTTGATGTGTTCTGAGTCAGAGGAGCAGCGCTGTTTTGTCTGAGCACTGAGTTTGTCCTGAAATGGACACCGTACTTTAGAATCAGTTCAGACGGCCAGCATTGATCAGTGTCAATCAATCAAACTGCATCTTATCAGAATGGAGCAGATCAGTGACAAAACACACACACACACACACACACACAGTTCATAAACTCATTGCAGAGGCTGAGGCTGTGAGATGAAATGTGATATCAGACACGCTGAGATGCACTGAGCTTTATTTTATACACGCGGTGCTTTTTGTAAAACAACAAAAAACTATTTACAGCTGGTTTGAGATTATATTTTTATACGTCTGCTATGCGAGATGCCACGTTCACGCTTGGTCGACTAAATGAGAATCTCTGAGTGATGAACTTCAGGTCATGTTTCTGCAGAATGGATGTTTGGAGTTTAGTAGAAAACCTGTTCCTCAGTCCCTGTGACTGAACTAACTGTTCACACTGAGCCTCACTGTGCTTTCATAACTAAACTGCACTTTGTGCCACGTGGCTCTGATTTTTATAGCATGAAGTCTGGTTTATGAGCGCTTTGCTGCTGCTAATATGAATCTATATTTGGTATTAATAAAAATCAATATGCAAGTTTTGTTGGGCTCTGATGAGTTATTACCTTTTTCTCATTTGCAGTGTGTCACTTACTTTTCAAATCATTTTTCAAATCAAACTGGTGTAAACTGGTTTATTAAGTGCAGCTCTGTTGCAGCTTTAGCCGTCACCTGAGCGCCATCTAGAGGCCTTGAGCCCACTCTGCATTCTGGTTCAGGTTTTAAATCCAGTTCACAGCAGAAAACTCTGTCCAATCATATCTGAGGGGGTTTCAGCTGTTCAAATTTTATTATCTTGTAAAATACAAAAAAAAAAAAAAAAAAAGAGTACTGCATGAGACGTACAAAACAGATACATTAAACAGAATAAATTCCAAGGTGGAAAACCATCAGAGCAGCTGCACAAACGGAGCTAACCGAGCAAAATCCACACCAGGTTCTGCTAAAGCCTACGACCCATAATGCACCTGGCTTTGACCACTGAATTACAGATTTTTGGTTCATTTGAAAAGCAGCAACATGATCTACTTCTAGGATTTTGACTGTGACACCAGATCCGGTGCACGGCCTCGGGACGCTGAGCTGCACAGATCCAGAATAACTGAGGAAGACTCTGACAACACGAGAAAGAAAACTGTTTAAAGGGTCGGGTTTAGCATGACTCTGATTTTTTTATTGAATCAACATGAAACTTGACAGATTGGATCTTGTAAAGCACACTGCCCTTCGCCCACAGGGGGCGCCACAACAAAAGGTTTAGATCTCAGGTGCATGGATTCATATGAAATTCAGTTTAATTTGTGACTCAGTTGATGCATAAAATGTTAATGATGGATTTAAGTGGGTGTGGCTTATTACAACTAAAGCTAAAGTTCACACATTTCACATTCCAAACTTCAGAAAATTAAAAAAAAAAAAAAATCATCTTTATGTTACAGACTAACAGTGAAGAATCACTCTATGTTAATAAAAATATGCAGCATCAATAACCATGTGTATCTCCACACATCACGTCTCAGAGGTCAAACCAGGACCTGGTGCCATGGAGGGCTGAGAGGCTGCAGGTTTTCATTCCAACCAAAAACTCCACCAGGTGATTTCACTGATTGGTTCCTCCTTTCTGCTTGAAGGTGAGGTAATCAGTGAAATCACCTGGTGGAGGTTTCGGTTGGAATGAAAACCTGCAGCCTCTCGGCCCTCCATGGCACCAGTTTGACACCCCTGGTCTAGACTTTTCAGGCATGCTACTGCCCAGTCCATGTACTTAAAAGAGGACAGTCCAGCCTTTCCAGGTATGCTACTGTCCTGTCTGTGCACCTTAAAAAGGATAGTCTAGCCCAGCGGTGTCAAACTGGTGCCATGGAGGGCCAAGAGGCTGCAGGTTTTCATTCCAACCAACAACTCCACCAGGTGATTTCACTGATCACCTCACCTCCAAACAGAGAGGCGGGACTAATCAGTGAAATCACCTGGTGGAGTTGTTGGTTGGAATGAAAACCTGCAGCCTCTTGGCCCTCCATGGCATGAGTTTGACACCCCTGGTCTAGCCTTTCAAGGCTTACTGATGTGATGCCCATGCAGATTTTAAAAAGTACAGTCTTCTAAACATTAGTACTGTGAGGTCTGTGTAGATTTACGTTGCTCATTATGAGTTTTCTTTACTTTTGCTACCTTCTACAGTGTGGATATTTTTTAGGCACCGAATTACTTCTACAGCGGGACCGGGACGCTGCAGGTTCTCATCCTAACCAAAACCTCCACCAGGTGATGCCACTGATGACCTCACCAGAGGAGGAGCTACTCAGAGGAATCACCTGGTGGAGTTTTTGGTTGGAATGAAAACCCGCAGACTCGCATGGTTTCCTACTCTTGCATCACATCACCATCTTCATCGTTACGATAATAAGCATCATCATCATCATGGTCCCGGTCCACCGTCACAGAGACCTTCACTGGTAAGATCTTCGCTGGACTCCAAGTTTCAACGTATGGAAACATGGGTTCAGTGAAAGTGTGTGTGAAGGTGTGTATGTGTGTGTTGGTGTCAGGATCAGAGAAGGTCAGCCGTCCTCTGTCCCAGTCCAGTTGAACTCTGACCCTGTGGAGCTTCTTCTGCACTTGGAGATCAGTGTCTGGGCCCGACGGGGAGAACGCAGTACATTTATCATCATACAGCCATAATATCCATACTCTGAAGTTTCCCGTCCTCTTGACAGACTCTTCTATGACCCCGAGGCTCCAGTCTGTGTTGTCTTTAACCTCCACGTCCCAGCTGTGAGCCCCCGAGCTGAAGCCCTCAGATCCCAGGACAGCAAAGGTGTCAATCCTCTCCGGGTTGTCAGGACGTTTCTGTCCCTCTTGCCATCTCACGCTGGTCAGATCTTCAGACAGGACGAGTGTTGGACCAGCGGTGTTGGGGTCCAGAACCACAGGAGTGTAGGAGACCACCTCCTTCATCTTGTCCCAGACGGTGAAGCTCAGGTTGCCCAGGTGTTTGGCCTCGTCTATCAGAGCTCCTGAGAGCAGCTGTGGATCCTCCAGCAGGGGGCGCTGGACTCTCTCCACTGTAGCCTTGTAGTTGAGCAGGAATGAGACGTCTTCAGCTCTCAGCTCCTTCTCTATGGCTCTGATTGTGTCTGAAAGGGCTGCTACCTCTCTGCTCAGAGCCTCCGTCTTCTCCTTCATCGTCCGACTCTTCTGCTCCTCTTCCTCCCTCAGAGCGGCGATCCTGGCCTCCTCTTCCTCTTGGAGAAACTGGTGAAGCTTCTTAAACTCCTCCTTAATCTGCCTCTCTGTGCGTCGGACCTGGACCTTAATGTGCTCTGCTGTTTCATCACAGTTTCCTTTGACTTGAATGAAGAGTTTCAGTTTCCTCTGGAAGAGCTTCAGTGATTCCTGGAGTTCCTTCTTGTGATCCCGTGCAGCTTCGTCGACGGGTCTGAACTTGTGGTCGGTGTGTTTGTCTGAATGCAGACAGACGACACACACTGGCTGCTGATGGTCCAGACAGAAGAGCTTGAGTTTCTCAGAGTGCAGACTGCAGAGGAGCTCCGACCCTGCTGAAGCTCTCTGGTCTCTCTGCAGTAAGAAGGCCTCACACAGTTTCTTCAGCACCAGGTTACGAGGTGGATCACTCCTTGAAGATCTTCTCTTACAGAATGGACAGTCTTTTGTTGGTTTCTCTGCCCACCAGCTCTGCAGACAGGCTCTACAGAAGCTGTGGCTGCAGGACAGGACCACGGGATCTTTGAAGACGTCCCGGCAGACAGGACAGCAGAGGTCCTCCTCTGAGCTGGAAGACATTTTGTCTCTCAGTGAAGAGAAAAACCCACCAGGCAGACCGGTCAGTCAGTCGGTCACCACTCTGGAAAGTTCCCTGAAAGTTACGTTCACTTTCAGTTGTGGCTCTTCTAAAACTCAGTCAGTATTCGGAGTCTGCAGCAGGCTGAAGTAGCAGTATCCCAGCACTCCCAGCACTCCCAGTATTCCTCCTGTAGGGTCACGGGTTTGTTCTGAAAGTGAATCTTATCATCTGCCTCTCGGTGTGTGTGTGTGTGTGTGTGTGTGTGTGTGTGTGTCTCTTCTCAGTGAGGAGTGGAAGAACAGCAGCCTGGTTCCTGGTTCGTCTCAGGTGCGTCAGGTAAGGGGCGGAGCTTTGCAGCGTTGCTGTCTCGCTGCTCACCGGGTGTCACAGTCTGACAGACCACATGTCCAGAAAACCCTCCTCCGGTTACAGCGAAATAATGCCCGAGTCCAAAAGCGACCCGGTGTGCAGTGCACCTCACTGCTCACACTCAAAAACAGAGAGTCAAGTTTGTCGTTTCAGAGCTTTCCAACCGACCAACATTTAAAAAGACGTCGGGTTTTGTCCGAGCGAAGAGGCGAGGCAGCAGGATTCACCTTGAGGAGGATCCTGGTTCCACAGCAACAACACAGACGTCCTGTAAAATACACACAAGTGTTACAGTGATATGGACAAAATAAGCAAAGAAAGACTCAGTTCATCAGCAGGAGTCAGCTCCAGCCCTCGGGACGGTTTACCCTGGGACCTCGAACTCAGGGTCGTTTGTCGTTTTATTGGTACTTGTCATATGTTCTTGCATGTCTGCAGCCCTGCAGCTGTCTTAGCCTGGGCACTTTTGTAAAAGGGATTTTTAATCTCAATGAACCTTTCACGGTTGAATAAAGATTAAAGAGTACTACTCTAATGGCGCTTTTCCACTAGTACCTACTCGGCTCGACTCGCCTCGACTCGACTCGGTTTCGATGGTTTTCCATTACAGTTGAGTCCCAGCTCGCCGTGGGTGGAGTCGTCACAGCAAGGCGGCGCACCGTCCAGCTCCCTCTGGATTCTTTGGGCCACCAAGCACAGAAAAGTCTCCACCTCTTCATGTGACCGCGGTGCCGGTTTGCTCGCCATTTTCCGACTTTGCCAACTTCAGCGATGGTCAATGCGCACAGTCACTGCTGCCGTTTTTTTTTTCTCTTCTTTTTTTTTTTAAAAGCCGGGTTTGGTTTTCGTGCAGGAGTCGCTGTCATGTGTCGTCGCTCCCTGTCCAATCAGTGGCCTGCACGGCGTTTACGTCACATTTCAGCTCGACTCAGCTCGCTTGGAGCCCCGGCCAAGTCGGTACTAAAATAGTGCCTGTAAGTGCCAGCTATTGTTGTTGTGGTATTTTGTACTGAGTTTCCTTGCATGCCATATTTGGTCACTTAAGGTGAGTCACGTGGTGTTGGTGGTACGTCAGCAGTGGAGGAAGTAAAATCAGCTGTTCTTGACCGGGCATTTCTTATGAATGAACTGAGAGGGTGAGGGGGGAGGTCTCACTTTTGTTGACGGCTTTTGAACACCTTTTGGACGCTTTGAAGGTTTGTTTTTTTTTTTTTTTTTTTTTTTTTAAATCGCTCACCAGTATCAAATAAATTGTGTTTTTAAACTTTGGAAGGCTGTTTCACTGTGTGTTTTTATCAGCAATAAATAATTAAAACGCAACATCTTTGGAGCGAAGATTTATTGACAAGCCAGTGCGTCCGGCAGCTAAAGTCTTCCCCCCTGCTTAGCCTCTTGGCGACTATATTTTGCTTTTTGGATAGTCGCCTCTACAGTACCTGCTACCAGGTACCACCACCTGATGGAAAAGCTTACAAACCGAGTGGAGTCGAGCCGAGTAGGTACTAGTGGAAAAGCGCCAAAACAGAAGTATTCTGAAACAACAGAGAAGGTAGGAAAGTGGACTTCTGAGGCTTGCTGCCATTCAATTTCAAATGAATGGTAAACCAAATATTATTTTACAGCGTTTCATGGTGAACAACACCTCCTCATTTGGGCCACAGGCCTCGATTTGAGCCCAACATGTCCTCACACTTTCTGTGAGCAACATGCATCACTTCACTTCAAATCAGAGACAAAATTATCAGTCACGTTCAAACTTCAATGCTGCATGGAGACCTGTGACACCAGTTAACAGGAAAACCAGTGGACCTGTAACAGCGGACTGAGGGGGCTCAACAGACAGTAAGCAGGCAGCGTCCAGTCTGCGCACACACACACACACACACACACACACACACACACTGCATTTCCAGTGACTCCTACGTTTCTCTGCACCATGTGAACTTTAAACTGCACGTCGCTGTAACATTCAGATTCTCAATGAGCCAAGACCCCAAAATTAGTTATTACTAGTTTGTTTTTTTGACTTGCTTCACGTCTCTAGTTCACATTTTGGCACGATCGCCTTCACAGACTGGCAGCTTAGTGATGGTTTTCATGCACTTAACATATGGATCAGAGGATTTCATATAGAACATGTTTGGTATTATGAGGCTTGTTGACTTCTTGTGGACTACTCAGGCTGCCTAAATCAATCCAATATATTCTCAACATATAAGAGAATTGAAACAATATTATTATTGATTGCCCAGATCATATTTTGGCCTGTTACGCCCTTCTTTATTGAAATTTTGCATAGGCGGAAATCAGAATAAAATTTTTCTCCTGTGTATCTGTTCACATTAGAGAAACTGGATATTATTAACATTCTTTTTAGACACCAGATTTGAAATCCAACAAGTCTTACCTTTCATTTGGTACCAGACTTATACATGTAGCCCTTATAGTTTTGGAGATTAACTCATTTAAATATGTGCATGTTGTTTTTGGCAGAACATGATCAGGTTATAATAGAATCTGATGAAAATGACAACATCATGGGAGGTTGTAACAGCCACAAATATGATCTGGGCAATCAATAATAATATTGTTTCAATTCTCTTATATGTTGAGAACATATTAGATTGATTCAGGCAGCCTGATTAGTCCACAAGAGGTCAACAAGCCTCACAATACCAAACATGTTCTGTATGAAGTCCTCTGGTCCATATGTTCAGTGCATGAAGACCATCACTAAGCTGCCAGTCTGTGAAGGCTGTCATGCCAATAAATAATGATGAAATATTCAGGAAGAAGAAAAAAGCAACTAAAAATGGCCCACCTTCTCGGCGCTGCGGGTTTCCGCTGCTTTGTCCTCCTCCGCTCGGTGACCCACCAGGACCAACCCGAGCTCCGCTCAGAGGAGCTCCTGCGTCCCCTCGGTGGGTCCGGACGGGACGGGCCGGGACGGGCCGGGACAGGACAGGACAGGACAGGACAGGACGGGACGGGACGGGACGGGCCGGGACGGGCCGGGACGGGCCGGGACAGGACAGGACAGGACAGGACAGGACGGGACGGGACGGGACGGGACAGGACGGGCCGGGACGGGCCGGGACAGGACGGGACGGGACGGGCCGGTCGGGATGCTCACCTGGAGGACGCCAAACAGCCTCAGCGGCGGTGGAAACTCTCCTGCAGGTATGGGCGCAAATGTCCCGCTTAAACCAACCCGGGCTGAAACTGCTCCGGCGCTAAAGGTTCCGCCTGGGTGCCGCCTACATTCACCGCTTCTCCCCCTCCTCCTCCTCCTCCTGATCAGCAGCAGCAGCAGCAGCATTGTATTTCTTTAATCTCCGGGAAACACTGAGGGAGAACCTTCATTTTCAGCGGTGCAAACAAAACACAGAGAAACAACTCAAATCAAACGACACTAAAGAAGATTTCATGGCTCAGAGTTAGTGAGGTGAAATGAACAATGATAAAAAAAAAAAAAAAGTAAAAGTGCACGAATGGACAGTGAGATAAATAAATCAGAGTATTTATTAATCCCAGCTGGAAACTGTGACATTACAGAGCAAACAGAACAAAGATAATGAGAAAAAAAAAAAAAACTAAAGTTGCTGAAAGACTGTGGCCAGTTTCACAGGGCTCACCTGTAAACTCAGGTAACTGCTGCCTTTCACTTGCTAATGTCAGGTATCACAGCACACACACACACACACACACACACACACACACACACACACCAACCCCCCAGCATGTCTCTGTGCTGTTTCAGGACGTTAGCACCGTTAGCGTCCCATCCCACTCTGTTGAGCTGCTAATCAGAGACAAACAGCAGCACGTCCACACACCTGGCCAGGTGTGAACTGACAGGCCCATACACAGTAAACTCATCTTTACACATGACTCACTCTGTCAAACTCATTTATTTGTTCATCTGGACTGGAACAGAGGACAGCTGACATTCTCTGATCCTGACACTAACACACACACACACACACACACACACACACACACACACACACACACACACACACTTTCAGTCAAACGATGTTGATGTTGTGGATCCCTGTGGAGGTCCTGTGAAGGTTTTACAGGTAAAAGTCTCCATCACAGAGGACCAGCACAGAGACGCCGGCGCCAATGAGGTTGAGGAACAGGGGGATATTTACCCTTTTTTTTCACAACACAACTTCTAAAACTTATCATAATCAATAAAATACTTGCATAAATAAAAAATAAATGCAATAATGCATTTTCTATCCATGACTCTCAGGACTGATGTATAGATCAGTGACTATAATCTGTGACGTCATCAACATTTACCCATTTTGTCCTGATGGGTCATTCCATGGCAGATCATCAAACGGGTGTCACTGTGGCGACTCAGATTTCAATGACATTCATCCCAAAGTTAAAAAAAAAAAAAACACATGTTTTATGAACACTTTTCACATTTCACCCACTTTGGACAAAAAATAGATTTTTGGCGAATTTTCAAAGTGGGGTGCTGTCTTACAAATGTTGACTTTATTTGACATGCATCGTATGTCGATTTGCATTTTGGCACACCTTCAGTGCGCTGTAACTTTATTAATTTTGATCCTAGAATAGTGAAACTTTGCACATTTACTAAATGAAAGGTGCTTTCTGTCTAAAATATAAGCTTTTGGAGCTACTGTGGACCAAACTTTGAAATCCAGAATTTCCCTGGTTGGGATCAATAAAGTATATCTATCTATCTATCTATCTATCTATCTATCTATCTATCTATCTATCTATCTAAATTTTTCCAGCCTGTGCCTTATTGGGACCACTCAGAACCAAGATATGTCATAAGGTTAGATCTAGCATGTTTTAAATTATTTATTTCCACCCCTAAAACTAAAATAATTAGAAAGAATGTCTGGATTTAGAACCCATTCCAGTTCCTGCCCTGCTGAAGTTGAAAATGATGCCATAACGTGGGAAACAGGAGGTCTATGTATCTGACCCCAAATCTCCAGAGGCACACCTTGCATTTATTTCAAATTTTCAGTGAAAATCTGACTGCTGTATGTGCAGTAAACAACCAAATATTGTGAATGTGTTATGAAAATGACATTCTGCACCTTTCATTTAGTAAATATATGAAGTTTCAATACTCTGGGATGAAAATTAATAAAGTTACAGCATTGAAAGTGTGCCAAAATGCAAAAACTGACCAAACTCACATGACAGTGGCTCACTTTGAAAATTTTCATTTCAGATATAGATATAGCTTCATCAGATGTGAGATTTTCTTAGAAATTCCTGAGGTCATGGTGACAAATGTATGAAAATTCTGATGATGTGACATGGAATGACCCAGATGATGATGTGGTCGTCATAGCGATGCAGATGGAAACAACAAACAACCAAATTACATCAGCTAAGAAATGTATGTATTTTTTAAACAATACCTGGTCTCTGTCTGTGATGTGACTGTAATAACCAGAGGAGGAAGCAGAAAATACCTTCTGCACATCTGTTTTGTACATTTTCTATGTCTGACAGGTTGAGACACAGCTGACATGATGTCGGTCTGTTGGTGGCGCTGTGGCCACAAGAGTCTGTTGGCCCATGTGCTTTTTTGGGGGGGGATTGTCATTTATTATCAGTGAGAAAAGTTTCCTTTAGAAACGCTGATGCATTAATGTTTCGTCTAAAGATCAGTTTAGAAAATGTGCTACGCAAGAACTGTAAATGTGCAGGAACTCGCTGCACTCGCCTGGCCTGAGGAAGAGAGTCACAATAACTGAATTTAAAGACCGTGCACATTTAAATATCAATAATCCAAATTAATCTCTGGAAGAAACATTATGACTCTCTGGCATTTCTGCTTTATTTGGCAGTGACGGTAGAGACAGGAGGGGTAAGCTCGTCACAACCCCTCAGTCTGCTCTCTCTGAAACTGCCTCTGTTTTTCCAAAAACGACATGATATTTTTCAGGGACTGAGGTTATTGACAGCCTGGGCTCCAAAGACATGGACATCTGTCCCTCCTCTGTTTCACTGTCAGACCCGGGATCAACGTTTGACCTGGACTCGTTCCAAATCCAGAAAACCAGCCAGAAGAAGAAGAATATTCAGTCTGATGCTTCAGTGAGGAACAAGACAAGGATGTCCACTCTCCCCTTCATCGTTTGCCATTCATAAACTAAAGTTAACTGAACTAAACTAAAAACTAAACTGAAGTGAACTGAGGTGAACTGAGGTGAACCACGTGCAGCAGCTTTTTATTGACCAAAACAGAAAAACAGGAAAACAAACAGCAACAACACAAACCTGGAACATGTGAACCTGCACCGGCAGATTTTTGTTTTTATCTTGTTTGAGACTGAACGGCTCGTTGCCATGGAGATTTTTTAAATCGTTCACAACACGGTCATGAAGACGAGCAGCAGCCATTTTGCTGAGTCACTTTAAACGGCGTCCTGAGTCGCCGGGACGCTGTGATGTCACAGGCACAACCCCTCCGACCCGTCCGTCTGTGGTCCTGGTCACCATGGCAACATCAGAGTGGCAGTGTGTGTGTGTGTGTGTGTGTGTGTGAGGTTCCAGGTGTGCGGCGTCACCTCGGTGTCTCCATGGTTACTGTCGCCAAGCAGCTGAGCACGTCGGGGCTGACGCAGCTGCTGTCCACCTGCTGCAAGAGAGACTGACAGAGAGAGAGACAGGTGAGCCCCCCAGGCTCTGCAACAGGGATTAATAATCTGAGATTACACAGCCAGATTTAAAACAAGGCGGTGCTCTGCTGACAGACTGCTCCTGGTCGACTGGTTTAAACTGAAATTAAATAATCAAATAATTCGAGTTCATAAACACAATTTTTGCAATTTTCTGTTTTTTTTTTTTTTTTAATTTTGTGGTCATTTTCTATCAATTTCCTTGAAACCTTTGATTAATTTCTTGCTAATATTCAGGTCATTTGTTACTGATTTGCAAGGCTGAGCCCTCCCCCTGACAGGTGACACCCCTGGAGCAGGTGAGCCACCGGGACGTCCCGTCAGGCGTCACATGTTTAAGCTCAGAGTCAGACTGAGGAGGAACTTTAAGTATAAAGTTTTAGTATGTACTTTACTTTTTACTTTTAGTATGTACTGTACTTTTTACTTTTAGTATGTACTGTAATTTTTACTTTTAGTATGTGCTGTGCTTTTTACTTTTAGTATGTACTTTTAGTATGCACTGGACTTTTTATTTTTAGTATGTACTGTACTTTTTACTTTTAGTATGTACTGTACTTTTTACTTTTAGTATGCACTGGACTTTTTATTTTTAGTATGTACTGCACTTTTTACTTTTAGTATGTGCTGTGCTTTTTACTTTTAGTATGTACTGCACTTTTTACTTTTAGTATGTACTGTACTTTTTACTTTTAGTATGTACTGCACTTTTTACTTTTAGTATGTGCTGTGCTTTTTACTTTTAGTATGTACTTTTAGTATGCACTGGACTTTTTATTTTTAGTATGTACTGTACTTTTTACTTTTAGTATGTACTGTACTTTTTACTTTTAGTATGCACTGGACTTTTTATTTTTAGTATGTACTATACTTTTTACTTTAAGTATGTACTTTTAGTATGTACTGTACTTTTAACTTTTAGTATGTACAATACTTTTTAATTTTAGTATGTACTGCACTATTTACTGTTAGTATGTACTGTACTTTTTACTTTTAGTATGAACTGTACTATTTACTTTTAGTATTTACTGTACTTTTTACTTTTAGTATGTACTTTTAGTATGTACTGTACTTTTTACTTTTAGTATGTACTTTTAGTATTTACTGTACTTTTTACTTTGAGTATGTTCTGTACTTTTTACTTTTAGTATGTACTGTACTTTTTACTTTTAATATGTACTGTACTTTTTACTTTTAGTATTTACTGTACTTTTTACTTTTAGTATGTATTTTTAGTATGTACTGTACTTTTTACTTTGAGTATGTACTTTTAGTAAGTACTGTACTTTTTACTTCTAGTATGTACTGTACTTTATACTTTGAGTATGTACTTTTATTATGTACTGTACTTTTTACTTTGAGTGTGTTCTGTACTTTTTACTTTTAGTTTGATTTAAAGCTGACAGGCAGGAGCAGCACAAGAGAACAGGGGTGTGTTGTGTGTGTGTGTGTGTGTGTGTGTGTTGTGTGTGTGTGTGTGTGTACCTGCAGCTGTGTGTGAGCGCAGCGGTCCAGCAGGGCGACACACACTCGGCTCTGCTCCATCAGCTGCTGTCGGGCTGCAGCCGTCGGCTCGCAGTCGGAGGAAACGTCGAGCAGCAGCCGCAGCAGACAGCGCAGCAACACACACACCCGGCCGGCCATCCTGCACACACACACACACACACACACACACACACACACACACACACACACACACACACACACACACACAGCTTGTTATTATAATATCTATATATGTTTCTGGTCATTTTCTTTCTCTCTGATGGTCTGTAATCTGTTTGACTTCCTGTGATTATTTCACCGACTTTCTGCTGTTCTTGTTTTTTTTGGTTTTTGTTTTCGTTCTTATCGTCTCGTTTCTGCTGATTTTCTTTCCTCATTTTCATTTCTCACTGCTTTACTCGTCGTCTTTTCCCCATGAAGTCAGGTTCATACTGGATCACAGTTTAAATGGGAAGCTTAAATTTAATCTCAATCTGGTTTTAGAGTGACGACTAAACTGAGGTTTGGTGCAGCAGAAATGAACTGAATGTGTGTGTGTGTGTGTGTGTGTGTGTGTGTGTGTGTGTGCTCTGACCTGGGCCAGGCGACCTCCACAGTTCTCTGCAGCGCCGTCAGAGCGGCCAATCGGCTCGTCTCGTCCGGAGGGTCTCCGACCTCCAGGTATCCCAGCAGCACTCGCTCCACCCGCCTCAGGTGTCTGCACACGGCCACGCCCATCCTGCAGCAACCAAACACACACACACATCAAAACACACACACACACACACACACACATCTTGCAGCAACAACACACACACACATACACACATGCAGCCCTGCCTGGCTGTCCAGCATCACCAGGAGTACAAATCAAACTAACCCTGAGTCCTCTCTCACACACACACACACACACACACACACACACACACACACACACACACACCCACACACACACACACACACACACACACTCTGACCTGTCTATGTAGAGCGGCAGGGCGGTGGCGTAGACGCGCCGCAGCGCCACCTTGCTCTCCGCCTCCATGTGGGTCAGGAGCAGCCGCAGCACGTCGTCATGGCGACAGGGCTTCCTGGGGGGGCGGGCGGGGGCGAGCGAGGCGGGGGGCTTCTCCAAAACCAGCAGCAGGTCCAGCAGACAGGACAGGACGAGCTGCAGAGAGAGAGAGAACACACAGCTCCTGTCCTTTACCTTCAAAAACTAAGTACTGTACTTTTTACTTTTAGTATGTACTTTTAGTATGTACTGTACTTTTTACTTTTAGTATTTACTGTTAGTATGTTCTGTACTTTTTACTTTTAGTATGTACTGTACTTTTTACTTTTAGTATGTACTTTTAGTATGTACTATACTTTTTACTTTTAGTATGTACTGTGAGTATGTTCTGTACTTTTTACTTTTTGATATGTACTGTACTTTTTACTTGTAGTATGTACTGTTAGTATGTACTGTACTTTTTACTTTTAGTATGGACTTTTAGTATGTACTGTACTTTTTACTTTTAGTATGTACTGTTAGTATGTTCTGTACATTTTACTTTTAGTATGTACTATACTTTTTACTTTTAGTATGTACTGTTAGTATGTTCTGTACATTTTACTTTTAGTATGTACTGTACTTTTTACTTTTAGTATGTACTGTTAGTATGTACTGTACTTTATACTGTTAGTATGTACTGCAGCTTCCCTTACAAAGTATGTTTGTAATAAAGTGACATGATGATGCTTACATGCAGTTTTATCCCTCACAGTGTGAACCTGCATTTTCCTGTCAGTGATATTTTCATAGTTATTATTATTAGGAATATGTGGGCGTGGCCTGTACACGCAGCTCAGTCAACGTGACGTAACTTCTGCTGCAAAGGATTGTGGGTCAGAATGGCCAGAGCAGCATGCTGACATGCAGACTGTGAAATCTGACCTGTGTAGTAGAACATCCTGGTACTCTTGGCATACTGCATCTGACATACTCAGTCTTTTTCCTGCATACTAAATAGTATGCTAGTATGGGGGCAGGAGTCAGGTGACACTTTCTACCGAATCACACACACTCCAACCACCAGGGGGCACGCATGCTGCACTGTGTGTGTGTGTGTGTGTGTGTGTGTGTACCTGTATGACGGAGGCCTCAGTGGTGTACAGGTGTTTGTACAGGGCCTGGTACAGAACCTCTGCTCTGTTGTACTGACGGAGCTCTGCTGCAGGCTGCACACACACACACACACACACACACACAAATCATCATCATCACCTGATTCAGATATTAATTGGATTGAGTGAATACCTGTGTGTGTGTGTGTGTTCGTGTATGTATATGTGTGTGTGTGTGTGTGTGTGTGTGTGTGTTCGTGTATGTATGTGTGTGTGTGTGTGTGTGTGTGTGTGTGTGTGTGTTCCCACCGTGTTGAGCACTATGTGGTGCACACAGCGAACTCCCAGCATGCAGTTCTCCGGTCTGTAGTGGTCTGAGAGCAGGAGGGCGGGGGGGAGGAGGCGGGGCAGGTGGGGGGAGAGGGCGGGGCGGCTCACCTGCACACACAGGTCACATGATCAGGTCACATGATCAGGTCACGTGATCAGCGATCAATACGATCAATACTTTGTGTCATGATCAGTGATACTAAGCCCCGCCCCCACAACGCCAACCAGCCAATCATAGCTGAGTAAAGCCTCAGAGCCCAGTCTGACCTTAGCAACAGTAACTAAGGGGGGCGGGACTTGAGGATCGGCCAATCAGAGCGGGGTGATGTTCTAAGATTATCTGGGATTTGGGGTGTTACCATGGCGATGTCAGAGGTCTGTTATCTGATTATTGATTATTGATTATTGATTATTGATGACGTTAATAATCGTCTCATTTCCGTCCCACTGACCTGCAGGAGCGTCGATGAGAACACAAACTTCACCGCCTCAGAGCGCTGCCACGTGTCCCTGCACACACACACACACACACACACACACACACACACACACAGGTCAGTCTCCATGGAAACGGTGAGGCGGCGGCGGCGGGGAAACACAAACTCACTTGTTGAGTTGGGGCTGCAGGACGTCCAGGACGCCTCCCAGCATGCCTCTGCTCGTCCCCTCCCCCTCCTCTTCATCCCCCATCAGGAAGTGGGCGGGGTCTCTCCAGCGCCCCGCCCTCAGCAGCGCCCCCTGCAGGCCGGCTGCAGCCTGTCTGGAGGCCGGGCTCGTCCACGGCGCCACCTGCAGGAGAGAACATCCACCTGCTGACAGCGTCGAGAAAACACACACACACACACACACACACAGTGCAGCGAGGCCCCGCCTACCTGCAGGTGAGTGACAGCGAACACGAAGCAGGGCGGGGCCACAGCGTGCAGCAGGGAGCGCGAGGCCCCGCCCCCAGCCTCGCTCTGACACCGTCCCAGTCTGACCAGCAGGGCGGCGAGCGCCGAGCACACCGGGCGCGCTCGCTCCGGGACGTCCCGGTAGCCGGAGGCGGGGGGCGGGGCGTCCGGCTCGCAGAGCGGCAGAGCGGCGCGGCCAATCAGAGCGGAGGCCACGGCGACGAGCGCCGCCTGATTGGCCGGGTCCGGACGGAACAGCCAATCGGGATCGGCCGTGCGGAACAGCTGCTCCGCCTGGCCAATCAGAACGTCCGAGGCTTTTTCATCCTCTGCACCAATCAGCTTCTCCTGCAGCCGAGCCAGGACCTCTGTGATTGGAGGAGGGAGCTGTGGGGGGCGGGGCTTCTCCGGCGGTGATGATGATGATGATGATGATGATGATGATGATGATGATGATGAAGGAGGGAGGGTGAGCTGATGGAGCAGAGAGGACAGATCCATCCTGAGCTGCAGGGGAAAGGAGGAGGAAAGACGAGAGAATGAAGGAGAGGAAGAGAAGAAACAACAACAACAACAACAACAACAACAACAACAACAACAACAACAAAACAACAACAACAGAGAAACTTTATGGACCCTCGAGGGGAAACAGTCACTCAGAGGAATCAGATTACAGCAAATATGGAAACCTGTGCCGACAAATATTAAAATATTACAACACACACACACACACACACACACACACACACACACACATTTCCTGTGATAAAAGCTCACGGGTTCTGCCAGCCTGACGGTGTGACGTCACGGGACGCAGCTGACCGCTCACCTGCGCTGCTCACCTGCGGACGTGCACGTGAACAAAATGATTTGATGACGTGAATTCACGTTAATGAGGGAAGAGTCGCTGCTCGTGGCCGCTGCTGCTGACGGACAGCTTACCGGGACGGACCGAGCGCGTTCAAACACCGTCCGGCTGGGTACAAGACCCAGGCGGAAAGGTTCCTACTTTTGGTTCCTATCCTCTGACGGTGTGTTGGTGTATTATTTATTGATTTTATTTTTTATTTACTTAATTTTTCAACTTTCAAAGCTGGAGACCCCTGTTCTGCAAATAAAACACTGAAAACACACACACACACACACACACACACACACAAGAAATGGACAAATGAATTAACAACTTCTTTTTTTATTTTAAACAATGTATATTAGAATATATTAAAATTTGAGAAGTTACAAAACCCAACCAAAATATTCAAAATGCGAAATAAAGTGAAAATATTGAAACAATAAAAGCAACAAACCTGATTAAAAAAAACAAATAAATAAGAATGAACAATCAACTTGAGTGTAAAATATTGAGAATAAAGTTAAAAGTGCAAAAGTGTAAACTACAGTCCAAAGCAAGAAGCTGAAGATGCTGTTTGTTCTGTTCAGATGTGCTAAACACCTTCAGTAATGCCCTGAAACGATAATCTTTGAAATGATTTTTTATTCTTAAATCTAAGGCTCTTAAGGTACATTACATGTCTCTGTCAGGCTTATGTATTAATCACACCACAAACACACTTTTTTCAAAACTTGCAAATTATCAATTAAAATATCAAAATATGATCTAGAAATATTTACATTTACAAAGATAATCATTAATCTGATACAATTTGGACATTTGGACACAAGCTTGTTTTAATGATTTCTGCTAAAATCATAAACACATAACTTTACTTCGTAGACAGCTTCCCAGGTTCAGTTATTGTGGCTTAGTTTAACTCATTTAAAATCAAAATACACATTTTAATGTTGAAAAAACACATTAGTAGGCTAAGTAAGTTAGCTTAGCTAATAACCAAAGCTAGCCATACAGTCAAGGTGGGTGTCTGGTTAACTTATGTTATGCTTCAAATTTCAGATTCACTGAACAATAACAAACCTTTATCCCTCGCTTTTTTTTTTCCTTTTCCAGTCTTCTCTTTTTTGGCCCTTGAGCTCCACTCCTACATTTCTGTTCAGTGTGTGTGTGTGTGTGTGTGTGTGTGTGTGTGTGTGTGTGTGTCAGTAAAGCTGGTGACCGGGGGCCAAGTGTGTTGTAAAGGAAGCTGTAAATGAGGAGAAATCAGGTGTGTGCTCTTAGAGTTTTTGTCAGAAAAATAAATGCAGGAACTCAGTCGGGCGGTACGGTCCGGTGTGGAATGTCTCGCGGGCCCGTACCGGGCCGCGGACCGGGGGTTGTGGTAAGAGTAGAAACACACAGTCACAGTGAGTGTGTGGCCCCTCTGGTGGTTGGGGCCCTAAGCAGCCATAAAGCCTGTTGATACCCCGGGCGGCTCTGAGCCTCCTGATGTGTTTGAGTCATTTCTGTCAGAAACACGCCTCCATGGCTCAGACAGTCCAAACACACTCACAGTCACAAATACTGTGTTTTTGGTAAAGATGTCAAATGTCTCAGCTGCTGTGGAGAGGCTTGGTGCTTTGGAGGCAGATCGATGTTTTGGACCATGTCCTGTCAGGGAGAGAGGTCAGAGAGCCTGGCTATGAACTGGCCGCTGTCCCAGTTTGGACCCTCAACACTCGCTAACAGGACAGGCAACAGCACCCCCCCTCCCACATTATTTTTACACACAATCATAGGTCCCTATACTGCAACACTTATAGTAAAAAAGGGGCTTCCTTCTTCAAGGATTCAAGGAACTTTATTGTCATAGCAGCTCACATTTACACGTTAGTGGTACGAAATTAGCACTCAAGTCCCAGTATAAGCCGAAATAAATAAATAAAGCAAGGTAAAAAAAGAAGTATAAATATAAAAAATAAGATATATAAGTATAAACAGTATATATAAATATAAACAATATATATATAATAAATATAAATATAAACAGTATATATAATACATTATATATATATATATATATATATATATATATATATATATATATGTGTGTGTGTGTGTGTATATATACATACAGTACAGGCCAAAAGTTTGGACACACCTTCTCATTTAATGTTTTTCTTTATTTTCATGACTATTTACATTGTAGATTCTAACTGAAGGAATCAAAACTATGAATGAACACGTGGAGTTATGTACTTAACAAAAAAAGGTGAAATAACTGAAAACATGTTTTATATTCTAGTTTCTTCAAAATAGCCACCCTTTGCTCTGATTACTGCTTTGCACACTCTTGGCATTCTCTCCATGAGCTTCAAGAGGTAGTCACCTGAAATGGTTTTCCAACAGTCTTGAAGGAGTTCCCAGAGGTGTTTAGCACTTGTTGGCCCCTTTGCCTTCACTCTGCAGTCCAGCTCACCCCAAACCATCTGGATTGGGTTCAGGTCCGGTGACTGTGGAGGCCAGGTCATCTGCCGCAGCACTCCATCACTCTCCTTCTTGGTCAAATAGCCCTTACACAGCCTGGAGGTGTGTTTGGGCTCATTGTCCTGTTGAAAAATAAATGATCGTCCAACTAAACGCAAACCGGATGGGATGGCATGTCGCTGCAGGATGCTGTGGTAGCCATGCTGGTTCAGTGTGCCTTCAATTTTGAATAAATCCCCAACAGTGTCACCAGCAAAACACCCCCACACCATCACACCTCCTCCTCCATGCTTCACAGTGGGAACCAGGCATGTGGAATCCATCCGTTCACCTTTTCTGCGTCTCACAAAGACACGGCGGTTGGAACCAAAGATCTCAAATTTGGACTCAGACCAAAGCACAGATTTCCACTGGTCTAATGTCCATTCCTTGTGTTTCTTGGCCCAAACAAATCTCTTCTGCTTGTTGCCTCTCCTTAGCAGTGGTTTCCTAGCAGCTATTTGACCATGAAGGCCTGATTCGTGCAGTCTCCTCTTAACAGTTGTTCTAGAGATGGGTCTGCTGCTAGAACTCTGTGTGGCATTTATCTGGTCTCTGATCTGAGCTGCTGTTAACTTGCGATTTCTGAGGCTGGTGACTTGGATGAACTTGTCCTCAGAAGCAGAGGTGACTCTTGGTCTTCCTTTCCTGGGTCGGTCCTCATGTGTGCCAGTTTCGTTGTAGCGCTTGATGGTTTTTGCGACTCCACTTGGGGACACATTTAAAGTTTTTGCAATTTTCCGGACTGACTGACCTTCATTTCTTAAAGTAATGATGGCCACTCGTTTTTCTTTAGTTAGCTGATTGGTTCTTGCCATAATATGAATTTTAACAGTTGTCCAATAGGGCTGTCGGCTGTGTAGTAACCTGACTTCTTCACAACACAACTGGTGGTCCCAACCCCATTGATAAAGCAAGAAATTCCACTAATTAACCCTGATAAGGCACACCTGTGAAGTGAAAACCATTTCAGGTGACTACCTCTTGAAGCTCATGGAGAGAATGCCAAGAGTGTGCAAAGCAGTAATCAGAGCAAAGGGTGGCTAATTTGAAGAAACTAGAATATAAAACATGTTTTCAGTTATTTCACCTTTTTTTGTTAAGTACATAACTCCACATGTGTTCATTCATAGTTTTGATTCCTTCAGTGAGAATCTACAATGTAAATAGTCATGAAAATAAAGAAAACACATTGAATGAGAAGGTGTGTCCAAACTTTTGGCCTGTACTGTATATATACACACACACACACACACACATATATATATATATATATATATATATATATACACTACTCACAAAAAGTTAGGGATATTTGGCTTTTGGGTGAAATTTATGGAAAATGTAAAAAGTTCACGCTACAGTGATATTATATCATGAAAGTAGGGCATTTAAGTAGAAGCATGCACTGGTGATTTCCTCATCTCAGACAATTTCTTGAAACAAAAGCCAACAACAGTGGTGGGTATACCACAACAAAAAATGTCAGTGTCAATAACTTGTCATGTGCCCTTGAGCATCAATTACAGCTTGACAACGACGTCTCATGCTGTTCACAAGTCGACTTATTGTCTGCTGAGGCATGGCATCCCACTCCTCTTGAAGGGCGGCCCTCAGGACATTGAGGTTCTGGGGTACAGAGCTCCGAGCCTCTACACGGCCACTCAGCTGATCCCATAGGTTTTCTATGGGAGTTTACAGAAGGTCACATTACGTTCACCTGTAAAGGTTATAATGCATTTTAGGTTCATCCTGACATTTCACCCGAAAGCCGAATATCCCTAACTTTTTGTGAGTAGTGTATATATATATATATATATATATATATATGATGAACAGCCTATTTCAGTTTAATGGTGGTTTGCAATAAATTGCTTACTCAAATTTTTTTTGGTCTCACTCCCATTTCTTCTTTTTGCATTTTGAAGCTCTACTTAGAACCTTCTTAAGATCCAACAGTGCAAAATGTAAATTCTTGCAATTTCTCAACTGGTCTTAAGATTTTGATCAGGAGTGTAGGGCTCGAGCTCCACAAAGAGCAAACCAGTCCTGCCGTTCAACATCGACTCACACAAATAGCCATCCGGCTGCTGTGTCCAAATCAGATTTAGAATAGAATAGAATAGAATGCCTTTATTGTCACTATACACATGTACAATGAGATTAAGAGCAGCTCCTTTTAGTGCAAACATCTCTCAACATCTTAGTTCAAGTCGTCTTCAGTTTTAGGAAACCTGTGGAACACCTGGCCAGGGGCTGTAGGTGAGAAAAGCCTCTGACACATTTACAGTCATGTGTTTATTAATGTGCACTGTCCAACATGAAATACAACTCTGTTGACAGTAAAACATCAGGTATAGACCATTAAACATGTTAATGTGACTTGGAGATCAACAGGTGAAGGGAGGGGCACAAAAGGAGAGGGGCTCCAGTCACAGCTCTGCAGTGAGCAATGTGCTGTCATTCTCACGTCTGTGTTTATTAGAGAAATACAAAAAAAATCAATCAGTGGAGGAGGAGGTTTAAATGACACTTTTGCACAACATTAAGATTTGAATATACAAACATTGTAATGACTTGTTATATTTACAAGCCTGTCCAATCAATCAATTAACAATTATCCACCAAGATGCCTGATACAATAAAAAAAAAAAAAAATCAATCAACCATAAACCATAAATCATCCAAACATGTTCTAAACTCTTTCAGGTCAGAGTTTGTTTCTGACAAACTGGCAGCTCAACCTCAACAGAAGGAAAAGATGGCCACAAAGTAAACCCAGGGTAGAGCGGCTCAGTGAAGGTGGAGCTGAAGGTGTGCAGGAGTCTCAGTCTGTCAGAAGAGATTCTGTAGAAGGACAGAGTCCCAGCAGAGCAGTCCAGATACACTGCTACTCTGTCAGATCCAAGGGGACGGACAGAGATCCTGGTGTCCTTACAGTTGTGTCTGGCAGTGTAGCTGTGATCATCATCAGAGCACATCAGACTCCAGGACTGATTATTGTTTCCAAGCCGAGAGTCATCACCTCTTCTTGTGATTCCTCTGTAAGTCACTGCTATATAAACGTCTCCACTCCACTGGACCTCCCAGTAACATCGCCCAGTCAGACCTTCTCTACACAGAACCTGAGGCTGCTGGTCAAATCTGTCTGGATGATCAGGATACGACTGCTGCTTTCTCTCCCACGTCACCTTCCTGTTGTCCTCAGACAGAAGGAGGTTTCTGTTCACTGTGTTTGGATCCAGTGTGAGATCACAGGCATCTGATGGGGAGAAGACACACAACACACCTCAGAAAGCCTCATTCACACATTCTCTTGGCTCTTATAAGGTTATTATAGTTTGGCATTTTCAATAGTTTTGAATTTTAATGTCATTTTACACTTTGTGTTTTCAATTTGACTTTGGGTTTAATTCATTTTTAAAGAGGATTTGCTTGTTTAGTTTATTGGTTTTAATGCTTATTTTTTGTTGAGTTTGTAAGGCAGATTTCATATCCACCCGAAATACCAGAGAAAAACAAATACATATCAAAAATGAAACAAATGAATCCTTTTTTCTCCTTTTTCTCCTTCAGTTTTTTTCTCTTATATCTCCCTCTCTTTTTCTCCACCCCTCTCTGTCCTTACCTGCCCCCTACCCTCATCACACACACCCCTTACACACACACACACACACACACACACACACTAAAAGGAAACTACAATTGATTTGCTTTCTTATTTTTTTTTCTTCTTATTTTCTGTTGTTTTGTTGGAGTTCCTGTCTGCTTCTTTCTTTCTCTCCACATCTGTTCATCCTGTCTTCTCCTTTTCTAATATGTTTTCTAATGTTGTCACTCTCTGCACTCCACTTGTTCACCTTTCTTTCACTAACAAAGAAAAAAAACACCAGGCTTATGTATGAGATCAATCGACAGAGGAAAACTCATTTTTCTCTGTAATGTTAAAGTAGTTTTTGTCCTTGTTGTCATGTCTCACCCAGCACCTTAAATTATGTTTTCTTGGTTTCATTTTTATTTTTCTGCACTTCCTGTTTTATTGTCTAACTCTCCTCTCATTTCAGACCACTTCCTGTCAAGTTTCCCTCCTGTGTGATTGCCTTCCCCGCCCTAATGTGTTACACCTGTGCCTTGTTGTCTCCCCTCTCCTCATGTATTTAGTCAGTGTGTTCCCTGCTCTCTGTGCCAGTTCGTTGTAGCCCTTGTGCCTTCACGTTCAAGCCGTTTTTCCCAGTGTTTGTCCTGGTTTTTTCTGACTCTCCTTCTGATTCATTGGACACTGATTTTTGCCTAGCCCTTTTGGATTCTCTGCTTCTATTCTGTCTGCTTTTGTGATTTTCGACCCTGTTTTTGGAATAAAGGACTAGTGTTTTTTGACCTCTGACTCGAGATTGCGCTTTTGGGTCCAATTCTGACTCCCAGCCCTGACATTACGAACTGGCCACTATGGACCCAGCCAACCCTGAGTCAGTACCTGCTCCACTGGCTGCCCAAGCGGAAAAGATTGATCGACTGGAGAAGCAACTGTCTTCCATCTGTGTGGGGGTGAGAGATATGTCTGAGATCGCCATGAGAAAATTCACGCCGCCATCGGCGGCCAGGTGTGTAACCTGGCCAGCCAATTCCAGCAGCTATTGGCACGGCTCGACACCCTAGGCTCTCCTCCTCCTGGTCCTGTGGACCCCACACCAGCATCTTCTGTGGAAGTAAGTTCACCTTCAGCCTCTGCTTCTACCTCTTCACCCATGCTCCACCTGTCCAGACCGGAATGTTTTTCTGGCGACTCTGACAATTGTAGAGCATTCCTGGTCCAGTGTGGTCTGCACTTTGAGATGCAAGCTTCCGCCTTCCCGACTGATCGAGCTAAGGTAGCTTTTATTATCACGCACCTATCTGGCCGTGCAGAGGCTTGGGCTACAGCCGAGTGGGCTCAGAATTCACCCGTCTGCTCCTCTCTCTCTCTTTTCACCAAAACACTGAGCAAAATCTTTGACAGATCATGTCCCGGACCTGAGGCTGCACAGGCGCTGATGGACATCCGTCAAGGCACGCGACAAGTCCTGGATTATGCCATAGAGTTCCGTACCTTGGCAACTGACAGTGGCTGGCCTGCCTCTCCTCTGCTGGACGCATTTCATCGTGGACTTTCTGCTCCTATTAAGGACCAACTAGTCTCCATTGAACGGCCTGCCGACTTGGATTCTTTTATTGCTCTCGCTGTGAGGATTGACAAACGGCTCAGAGAGCGAGAAAGAGAGAGGCGGAGAGAAGCAGCTGCACCTCCCAGCCAGAAGGGGCGCTCCTCAGGTGGAAGGCCTCTGTTTCTTCAGTCGCCACCTCGCTATCAGCCTTCCATCTCCACAGTGCCCTCGTCCTCACCAGAGGAGCCAATGCAGCTGGGGCGAGCAAAGCTCTCTCCCGAGGAGCGGCAGCGACGCCTACAGGAAGGTCTGTGTATTTACTGTGGTCAACAGGGGCACTTCCTGGCTAAATGTCCAGCAAAAGACCGGGCTCGCCAATGAAAGGGAGGACACTGGTGAGCCGTACTTTTTCCTCTGTTCAATCCTCTCGCCCTATGACTGATATTGAGTTGATCACTCCCTCTTCTTCTTTGCCTGTCAAGGTTTTAGTAGACTCTGGGGCAGATGAAAGTTTTATGGACTGGAGTCTAGCTAAGAGACTGGGACTTTCTGTGCTTCCCCTGACTAGCCCCAAGGACGCTAATGCTTTGGATGGCAGACTATTGTGTGAAGTAACTCACCGCACCCTTCCGGTGAGAATAGTCATGGCCCATGGACATTCTGAAGACTTAAGTTTTTTTCTGTTTAAGTCCCCTTTGAACCCACTTATCCTGGGCCTTCCATGGCTTATCAAACATAATCCTCATATGAACTGGTCTACCGGTGAGGTTGTGGGTTGGGGGGAGGGGTGCAAAGTAACCTGTTTTTCTCCAGTCTGTTCTCAGATTTTGCCTGTTTCATCTGCTATGCCTCCACCCCAGTCCGTTCCCTCTACGGCCAAGACTAGTCCAGAGCCTGAGCCTCCCGACCTGTCCAAGATTCCCACCTGTTATCACGATCTACAGGAGGTGTTCAGCAAGTCTAAAGCCACCTCTCTGCCTCCCCATCGTGAGTTTGACTGTGCCATTGACCTGTTGCCTGGAACATCACCCCCTAAAGGTCGCCTCTACTCCCTGTCAGCTCCGGAAAGGGAGGCAATGGACAAATACATCTCTGATTCCTTGTCTGCTGGTATAATCCGTCCTTCCTCCTCTCCTGCTGGAGCTGGATTTTTCTTCATGGACAAAAAGGACATGACTCTACGCCCCTGTATTGACTATAGGGGATTGAATGACATCACCATAAAGAACAGGTACCCCCTCCCACTCATTTCCTCTGCATTTGAACTGTTACAAGGTGCTAAGGTGTTCACAAAGTTGGATCTGAGGAATGCATATCACTTGGTGAGGATAAGGGAGGGGGATGAATGGAAAACGGCTTTCAATACACCTAGTGGCCATTATGAATATTTGGTGATGCCCTTTGGACTCACAAATGCACCGGCTGTTTTTCAGGCTCTGGTAAATGATGTCCTTCGGGATATGTTGAACTGTTTTGTGTTCGTATACTTGGATGACATCCTAATTTTTTCCCCGGACGAGAGAACCCATGTGGAACATGTGCGCAAAGTGCTTCAGCGCCTTCTGGAACACCAACTCTATGTCAAGGCTGAGAAGTGCGACTTCCACGTCGCTACAGTCTCCTTCCTGGGCTTCATCATCTCTCAAGGCAACATACAGATGGACCCTGCTAAGGTCAGTGCTGTGGCTGAGTGGCCAAAACCTGAGAGCAGAAAACAGTTACAGCGCTTCCTTGGTTTTGCCAATTTCTATAGGCGGTTCATTAGGAACTTCAGCTCTGTTGCCGCCCCCTTGCATGCCTTAACCTCTCCACAGTCTAAGTTTCAGTGGCCCCCTCAAGCAGATCTGGCCTTCAAGAAGCTGAGAGAGAGTTTCACCTCCGCACCCATCCTCACTCTTCCAGATCCTCATCTCCAGTTTGTGGTGGAAGTCGATGCCTCGGATGTTGGCATTGGGGCAGTTCTTTCTCAGCGCTCTCCAGTTGACAACAAGCTGCATCCTTGTGCCTTCCTGTCACGCAAACTCTCCCCGGCTGAAAGGAACTATGATGTTGGGAACAGGGAACTGCTGGCTGTGAAGGCAGCTTTGGAAGAATGGAGGCATTGGTTAGAGGGGGCAGAGCATCCATTCTTGGTGTGGACAGACCACAAGAATTTGGAATATATTCGGACAGCAAAACGACTCAATGCAAGACAAGCAAGGTGGGCTCTTTTTTTTACTAGATTTAATTTCACCTTGTCATTTCGCCCTGGTTCAAAGAATGTGAAACCTGATAGCCTTTCTCGCCAGTTTGCTTCTGACTCTTCCTGCAGCTCACCCACTAACATCCTCCCTTCACCCTGTGTGGTCGGGGCCATCACATGGGGAATTGAGACAGCCGTCAAGGAGGCCAATGGTGACACACCCATGCCAGCCGGTTGTCCCCCAGACCGCCTGTTTGTTCCTGGCCCTCTCCGCTCTCAGGTGATTCACTGGGCTCACACAGGTCTTTTTGCCTGCCACCCAGGAGTTAAACGAACTATTTTTGTTATCAAACAACGCTTCTGGTGGCCCTCCATGGCACGGGAGGTGGGGGAATATATTGCTGCTTGTCCTGTGTGTGCCCGCAATAAGACGAAGCATAGCCGCCCAGCTGGTCTTCTGCATCCTCTCCCTGTCCCTCAGCGCCCCTGGTCTGACATCTCATTGGACTTCATTACTGGACTGCCTCTCTCAGAAGGTAACACTACCATCCTCACAGTGGTTGACAGGTTTTCTAAGATGGCACATTTTATTCCTCTGCCTAAACTGCCCTCAGCCAAGGAAACGGCTGAGGTTATGCTTTCCCATGTGTTTCGTCTGCATGGTTTTCCCAAGGATGTGGTGTCGGACCGGGGGCCCCAATTCATTTCCAGATTCTGGAAGGAGTTTTGCTCTCTACTGGGGGCCACGGTCAGTCTCTCCTCTGGCTACCACCCACAAACTAACGGCCAGACTGAACGGATGAATCAGGAACTGGAGACCTGTCTTCGCTGCCTGGCATCCCATAACCCCCCACTCCTGGAGCAAGCACATCATGTGGGCTGAGTATGCTCATAACACACTGCCCTGTTCTGCCTCTGGTCTCTCTCCTTTTCAGTGTGCTTATGGATATCAGCCTCCACTATTTCCTGCACTGGAGGGTGAGGTCAGCATTCCTTCTGCCCACGCACTCATCCGCCGATGCCGTCGTGTATGGCAGTGGGCACGTCAGCGGCTCCTTCAGGCCTCATCCCGGTACAAGCGGCTGGCGGATCGGAGCCGGGCCCCGGCTCCATCATACCAACCTGGCCAGCGAGTTTGGCTCTCCACTAAGGACCTCCCATTGCGGGTGGAGTCAAGGAAGTTGGCTCCCAGGTTTGTGGGACCATTTCCTGTTTCAAAGGTCATTAATCCAGTGTCTGTGCGTCTGAAGCTCCCTAGGTCCTGGAAGATACACCCAACATTTCATGTCTGCCGTGTGAAGCCTGTGAAGGACAGCCCACTGGTTCCCGCCTCCAGACCCCCGCCTCCCCCCCGGGTCATTGATGGGGAGACTGTCTACACAGTCAAGCGTCTCCTTGCTGTCCGCCGTCGGGGCCGAGGCCTACAGTATCTCGTCGACTGGGAGGGTTACGGCCCAGAGGAGAGGTCGTGGGAGTCGTCTAAGGATATTTTTGACCCCGAACTCATTGCTGATTTTCATCGTCGCCAACCTGGGCCGTCTGGAGCCGCCCCTAGAGGGAGGGGTACTGTCATGTCTCACCCAGCACCTTAAATTATGTTTTCTTGGTTTCATTTTTATTTTTCTGCACTTCCTGTTTTATTGTCTAACTCTCCTCTCATTTCAGACCACTTCCTGTCAAGTTTCCCTCCTGTGTGATTGCCTTCCCCGCCCTAATGTGTTACACCTGTGCCTTGTTGTCTCCCCTCTCCTCATGTATTTAGTCAGTGTGTTCCCTGCTCTCTGTGCCAGTTCGTTGTAGCCCTTGTGCCTTCACGTTCAAGCCGTTTTTCCCAGTGTTTGTCCTGGTTTTTTCTGACTCTCCTTCTGATTCATTGGACACTGATTTTTGCCTAGCCCTTTTGGATTCTCTGCTTCTATTCTGTCTGCTTTTGTGATTTTCGACCCTGTTTTTGGAATAAAGGACTAGTGTTTTTTGACCTCTGACTCGAGATTGCGCTTTTGGGTCCAATTCTGACTCCCAGCCCTGACACTTGTAGCTTTGACTGGACTCAGCAGAGAGAGACAGGAAAGGCCGGGGAGAGAGAGGGGCCGCCCTGCAGCAAAGGGCCTGAGGTGGGATTCAAACCCACGACTCAGCCTGGACAAGCTGGAGCTCTGCAGCACGTGAGCTGTGTGTGTGTGTGTGTGTGTGTGTGTGTGTGTGTGTGTACTCACATCCTCTCAGGCTGTCTGCTGGAATCCAGTCTTTTACATGTTCCAGCCTGTAGGGATGAACACAAAACCATCATCCTCTTCATCATCATCATCACCTGCAGGTCACATGACCCCAACACACTGTGGCTGCTCTGATTGGCTGATCTCTCTCTGTCTGTCTGTCCAGTCCTGAGGCCACTGAGCACTTTGGACATTTCCCAGGAAATGCTGCCTGCACTGACTGTGTCCAGCACAAGAACCAAGCAACCAAGCTGCTCCGCCTGGACTGACTCCACCCCTCTGGGACTGACTCCACCCCTCTGGGACTGACTCCACCCCTCTAGGACTGACTCCACCCCTCTAGGACTGACTCCACCCCTCTACTGAGCTCAGAGGACTGACTCCACCCCTCTACTGACCTCAGGGGACTGACTCCACCCCTCTAGGACTGACTCCACCCCTCTACTGACCTCAGAGGACTGACTCCACCCCTCTACTGACCTGAGAGTCTTCAGGCTGCAGTTTGGACTCTCCAGTCCAGCAGACAGCAGCTCCACTCCTGAATCCTGCAGGTGGTTCCAGCTCAGGTCCAGCTCTGTCAGATGGGGGTTGGACTTCAGAGCCGAGGCCAGAGAAGCACAGCTGCTCTCTGTCAAACTGCAGTCACTCAGTCTGAATGAAGAATAAAATATGGAGCTATAATTTCCAATGTTTTGGATATTTATCAGTCATTTATCAATGAAATAATTATTATAACAATTGTATTAATAATAATACTGAGAATACTAATTTATATTTATATTACACCTGTGAAGGTAAGTTCCAAAGTGCTTTACTAAACCATCAGAGTGAATGAAAGAGTCACTCCTCAGTGAACTGGCTCCTTGCACTCTGAGAGCTTTTTCTACTTCACTATCTAGTTATTATTATGGATCTGCCATGTTTTCTAGCAGCCTGCTCACACTGATACAGCTCTCTCTCTCTCTCTCTCTCTCTCTCTCTCTCTCTCTCTCTCTCTCTCTCTCTGAGAAGGATAACTTTGCTTCAGTATATGTAAAAGGGAAGGCTGTTGTAGATTACATAATTACTCCCCACAGTTGTTGAAGAACCTGCACTGAGTTGAACATTCACAGCCTAATGAGTTCATTGAGAGGATCAGCTGTTTCAGCCTGACAGGTGATCGCTGTAAAGAACCTGATCACTCAGTGTCAGTCCTAAGTTTTCAGGCAGGTGGGGGCTCCTCTGTTGATTATATGGGTTCAGATAATACTCAATATAGACAACACCCTCAGAGGAATATTAAAATAGTCTCTCCTCATTTTCTTTCCTCCAGTGAGCGCCAAATTATGCTTACTGAATTCTTAGATAAGCTCTCTCAAGAACAACATCAAAAAGACATTGATAAATGGTTTGGTGAGTTCTGTAAATGTTTCTGTAAGGTTGCTGAAGTCTGTAGACATCCACATTCCATTAGGAGGTGGATTCTCTAGAAAACCTGAACCTGACTGGAATGGAGAGTTGAATGTACTGTGGAAGGAGAAGAGGATGGCAGAGAAATCATTTTTAAAGTGGGATGGTTATGATATGAGGAGGCAACAGCTAAAGAAGAAATTTAAGGTCAAACAACAGAATTTTGACAGAAAATTGAGAGCTTGTAAAAGAAAATATGAGAGGGGTCAGGCATTAAAAATGGAGCATCTGCAAACTAATAATCCTCAGTTGTTTTGGACTTAAATAAATAATTTAGCCCAAAAAGAGTTCAACCTATCCCTGTGGAAGTGGGATTGGAACATGGATCTTCTGGTTTTGCTGAGGACAAGGTTTGGAAAAAATGGGAAACAGACTTTGGTTCTTTATTTTCTGGAGGTTCCTGCTCTGCTGAGTGGGAGAACTGTTTTCTTGCAGGGATAGTTGATCTTAAAAATGGTCTGGAGGCTAATATTCAGCAGGATTCTTATATCTTTAATCAGTACCTAAATGCTAGTATTACTGAAGGGGAAGTTAAAAAGGCAGCTGACAAACTTAAACTAAGAAAAGCTACTGGCATTGATAACCTGGCTAACGATCTACTGAAATTACTCTGCTTATTTCCAATTTTAGCTAATCTGTTTGGAGTATAGCTTGGTGCCCTCTGTTTGGTGTAAATGTAACCCGGATGCAAACTGCAGTCAGTCACATGCGTCATGTGACTGATGTGCTGCCAGTCAGCGCCGCATAAAGGTGTGTGCGGAAGTGGCATAGCGGGGTTTTTTTTGCTAAGCCACAGGTGTGCTGAGTTGCTGCAGGAGCCTTGTGTTCGGTCCGCCGACAGCGAGTGTGTTCGCTCCGCCGACAGCGAGTGTGTTCGGTCCGCCGACAGCGAGTGTGTTCGGTCCGCCGACAGCGAGTGTGTTCGGTCCGCCGTCAGCGAGTGTGTTCGCTCCGCCGACAGCGAGTGTGTTTGCTCCGCCGAGAGCGAGTGTTCATAGCGAATTGGCCAGAAACGCTGGCCAGGTTGATGGCGAGCTACCAGGACTGTTGACTTCATAGCCGAGCTTCTACTCCTCTCCTGCCGGTCCTGGTAGGAGGCTCCTTGCAGCCAGTGTTTTTTTTTTCTCTCTTTTGGGAAGGACTTTTCTTTTGGAGGACTCTATTCTTTTACGAAAGGAACTCTGGTTGATAACTGAAACCACAACAAATAACCTTCACGGATTTTGGACTATACACTTATATGGACAGCAGCCTTAACTGGCAGTAAGGGTTGAGTGTGTTATTCTGTTTGTGCTATGAAATGAATTGTGGAAAAAAGAACTGAAGAATTAAGTTGTGAACAGTGATTTTATTTAGAATTGTTTTGTTTTGTTTTGCTTAATGGCCATTCTCCCAATGTAACAGTTGTTGCATATTTTTTTTTATTTTTTTGTTACATGGTACCATTCCTTCACCAAATTGCATCTTGTGTGATTCAGTACTGTTCATTTCCTCCCTGAGCCGAACCCTCTTCTGATTTCTAGTCCCACTGTTATTTAAATTTACTTTATATAACACATTTTTATAATTTGCTATTCATATAGGTTACATAATTTCATGGCGAGCTAGCCAAGAGTAACTGTTACAGTGCTGAAATCACACCAGTGGGCAATAATAAGTAATCATGGATATCCTTGCTAAATATGGTATTAAAATACCTAATGCAGTGGTGATTGAGGGAATTACAAAGACAGAAACTGATGATGAAGTCCTTGACTTTTTGCAGCAATATGGTTCTGTCTCTAAATCTGAAATGATAGATGAGTCCGGCTCCACTTTCGATCAAACACTCATTGTTGAATACAGTTCTGGTGACGCGATAGCTGCATTGCGGCCCATCCTGCCACACTCTTACCAGGCAAGTAATTCAAAAGTAGTGTATAAAATTTCTGACTTATCAACCGTCTGCGTAGCCCAGGTTGAGAGCTCTGCAACAAAAACTTACCTTTCAGAGCTGCAAAATCTTGCGAAACTTACCGGGAAGGACATTGCAGATGTCCTGAAGGGTGCGATGTCTCAAATTGGTCACTCTATCCCAGTTCTGCATCCTGTCCCTGTCTCAGTGAAGGAGCCAGACGACGATGAGGACGACGATGAAGAGGATGAGAGTTCATTGCCGCCTGAGCCTTCACACCCTGTGTCTTCTGTCACATTCCCAACTGCAAATCCTGCTGTTCTTAGCACCACTCGCCACAGCCTGAGGGGGGAGCCATTCTCTTTTCAGTCTGCATCTCAGCCCAGAACTACACCAGCCGGGCCAGCCATAGCTGCTCGTGAGATCAACCCACCAGAAATACAACAGTATGTTGTCGAGCATATAGTCAAGAATGAAGATAATGCCTTTCACCTCTCAGCACAGAGGCTCAGAACTTTCTCTGGAAAGGTGCCACGGCCACAGAATGAAACAGACTATGATACATGGCGCTCTGGTGTAGAGTTGCTGCTGCAAGACCCTGCAGTGTCCGATCTACAGCGTTCAAGGAAAATTTTTGAAAGTTTGCTGCCCCCTGCTGCTGACATGGTCAAGCACCTTCGACCTGACACACCACCAGTCATCTATTTGCAAACTCTAGACTCTGCATATGGCACGGTACAAGATGGAGATGAACTTTATGCAAAATTTATAGACACTTTTCAAAATGCTGGAGAGAAATCATCCGCATATCTTCAGCGACTACAAGTTGCCTTGAATGCTGCTGTAAAGAGGGGAGGAATCTCGGAAGATGAAGTTAATAAGCATCTTCTCAACCAGTTCTGCAGAGGTTGTTGGAATGACGCTCTCATTGCCCAGTTGCAACTTAAACAGAGGAAATTGAACCCCCCTTCATTCTCTGAGTTACTACTCCTGCTTCGCACTGAGGAAGATTGTGAAGCTGCTAAAGCAGTGAGAATGAAGCAACATCTGGGCCCCAGTAAGCCAAAAGCCATCACCCAAGCTCAATATGCCTTCACAGACAGCGATGGGAAGGGTGCATGCGCCACCTTGACAACACTCACCCAGCAACTCACAAAGCAACTGGCCGATATTCAACGACAACTAGCAACACTAACAGCTGCCCAATCTGGTCCAAAGAAACCAGCACTCCCAAAGACCACTAGTGGCAGTAAATTGGGTGGAGGTCCACGAGCTGGGAAGTCAACTGTCACACCATCAGCCATAACCCCCCCTCTTGGACCAAAGCCCGGTTACTGTTTCCGCTGTGGTGAAGGCGGCCACATTAAGTTGCAGTGCGACAAACCCCCAAATCCAGCTCTTGTCACCATAAAGAGAAAAGAGTTCACAGAGAAACAGCAGAGGTGGCGGAGTTCTAATAGCCACGTCCAGCCTTTAAACTAGAGCCGGTTCCTGTTAAGGGGCGAACAGGCACCACCGTGGATCAACAATGTCCCACCAATCAGAAACCTGCTGAGTGTGCAAAACTGAAGAGATCAATCACAACCTGGCGGCTGCCCAAAGGACTTGTGGGCTCACGATGTACTGCAGTTGTGAATATTTCTGGCCAAGATTTTCATTGCCTTCTGGACACAGGTTCGCAAGTAACAACCATTCCAGTCTCTCTCTACAACCTGCATTTTTCAGATCAACCAGTCCAATCACTGTATGACCTCCTCCAAGTAGAGGGTGCAGCAGGTCAAGCTGTCCCATACCTGGGTTACATTGAAACAACCATAACCTTTCCCCAGGACTTCCTTGGCACAGCATTCACTGTTCCCACTCTTGCCCTCATTGTTCCTGATGTCAGATCAGACTTTCAATCATCTGTCTTGATTGGTATGAACACTCTGGAAGCAGTGTATGATCAATACTCTCAGGATGACAACAACTTCTTGCCTTCATTGCATGGATATCGTGCAGTATTAAAAGTGTTGCAGATACGTCACCGACAGAACCAGGATGGAGTCATTAGACTAGCCAGCAAGGCTCCTGTATTGATTCCTGCTGGACAAACTATTGCCGTTGACGGCAAAATTGAACCCCCAGTACCCTCTACAGGACATTGTGCACTCATTGAACACCCTTCAACCCCTCTGCCTGGTGGACTCTGTGTTTCAAACTGTCTGATAACACTACGGGATCGGTCACCGTACACAGTCCCTGTTGTCTTGTGCAACAAATCTGAGCAAAATGTCTTTCTTCCACCCAGCAGTATCATTGCAGCGATTAGTCCTTCTCCATGTGTTTTGTCACACCATGTGGTGCCCAACCCGCCAACATCTGAGAACCATCCCGTAACCCCGCTGAACTTTGATTTTGGAGCTTCACCTATACCAGAAGAATGGAAAGAGCGTATAACCAATAAACTCAACAATCTACAGGAGGTTTTTTCACATCATGATCTTGACTTTGGCTGTACTGATAAGGTGAAACATTCCATAAAACTCCACGATGAGACCCCCTTCAAGCATCGCGCTCGACCAATCCACCCCCATGACCTTGAAGCAGTCCGGAACCATCTGCGGGATCTGCTTGAAGCTGGTGTGATTCGTGAGTCAGATTCACCTTTCTCATCACCTATTGTTGTGGTCCGTAAAAAGAACAATGATGTCCGGCTTTGTATTGACTATCGGAAACTGAATCTCCAAACCATTAGAGATGCCTATGCTCTTCCAAACCTGGAGGAGTCGTTCTCAGCATTAACAGGTTCTCGGTGGTTCAGTGTACTTGACCTGAAATCTGGCTACTACCAGACTTAAATGAATGAAGAAGACAAACCTAAGACGGCTTTCGTGACACCCTGTTGTAATTCTTCTATTGCAGGTTTTCTGCAGAAGCAATTCAACCTTCTGTTCAAACTGCAGTCTCTTGTCCTCTCATAGGTGCGGGAAATCTTGTCCTTTGTTACCCATACGAGCTCGGAGAATGAGAATGGACGCTCACACAGAGTTCCAAACTCAATCTGTTTAATGTTGGGCTCTTAGCCTCTTTTATATCATTCTCATCACACATATATGTGGTATAAAAAAACTTACAACCAATCACACAAGGAAACAGTAGATATGATCATAACCGCATCCTAACATTTCTTCGGTTACATATTCAAACTTACTTCTACAGTTACAAACTCAAGCTTACTTCTACAATTACAGACGCAAGCAAACATCTGCATGACACTTCTACAGTTACATACTCAAGCTTGCTTCTACAATTACAGACTCAAACAAACACCTGCATGACACTTCTACAGTTACATACTCAAACTTGAAGGTCAAATGAGTTCATTGTATAGTTTATGTGAAAATCAACAAGTTTATCATAAGGTTTAATCAACATAGAAAACCATAGGTAATATATACATAACACACCCCTTGGGTTCTGGGAGTTCAACAGGATGCCCCAAGGTGTTACAAATGCTCCCAGCACTTTTCAACGCCTTATGGAGAAATGTGTGGGTAGTCTGAACTTGAAAGAAGTACTCGTCTTTCTTGATGATCTGATCATCTTCTCTGACACCTTAGAAGAGCATGAACGCCGCTTGTTGAGAGTACTACACAGATTGAAGGAGTTTGGTCTCAAACTATCTCCCGAAAAGTGTAAATTCTTCCAGACATCAGTGCGTTATTTGGGGCACGTGGTGTCAGAGCGAGGAGTGGAAACTGACCCAGAAAAAATCAACACCTTAAAATCCTGGCCAGTGCCTACTAAACTGAAGGAGTTGAAGTCTTTTCTGGGATTTGCTGGCTATTATAGGCGCTTCATTAAAGACTATTCCACCTTGGCCAAACCTCTCAATGAGCTCACCCGAGGTTATGCGCCAACCCGAAAATCCACCAAAGGAGCCGCCCCCAGCAATGCAAAGTTCCTCAATCCTGCAGTACCCTTTGGAGAGCGGTGGACAACTGAGTGCCAGCAAGCCTTCGAAACACTGGTTGAGAAACTCACCTCTGCTCCTGTTCTTGGATTCGCCAACCCAAAGCAGCCCTATATCCTCCATACTGATGCTAGCACTATTGGATTGGGTGCTGCCCTATACCAAGAACAAGAAGGGGAGTTGAGGGTGATAGCTTACGCCAGTCGAGGTCTGACAGCCAGCGAATCCAGGTACCCAGCACACAAGTTGGAGTTCCTGGCACTGAAATGGTCAGTTACTGAGAAGTTCCATGACTATCTGTATGGAACCGCCTTCACCGTTGTCACCGACAGCAATCCATTAACATACATCCTAACATCAGCAAAGTTGGACGCTACCAGCCATCGATGGTTAGCTGCCCTGTCAACCTACTCCTTTAAGCTGCAATACCGCTCTGGGAAGCAAAACGTGGATGCCGATGCCTTGTCCCGCCGTCCCCATAGCAATGTCTCAGATGACCTGTCCCAGAAGGAAGAGGATGCGCTTCAACAGTTTGGCTGCCAACACCTCACTGAACTTGAGGATGTGGAGGAGATTTCAGCGGACATAGTGGAAGCTATTTGCCAGAGTTGTCTGGTACGAAGCCTCCCTCGATCACACTCCATTCAGTGCTGCCCTACTCTGGTGGAGTCTTTGTCTGTCTCCACTGATGCCATCCCAGAAAGTTATGCCATAGAAACACAGCACGGCCTGCCAGTCATTCCACCTTTGTCCCAGCTGGACCTCAAAGAAAAGCAGAGAGCAGATCCCTGTGTGCGGGAGGTCATTCATCAAATGGAGACTGGTGAAAAGGTCCCTCCAACGATGAAGCATGAACTCCCTGAAGTTGCTCTTCTTCTGAGAGAATGGAATCGCCTTGAATTGCGTGACGGTGTCTTATACCGAAGACGACAAAATGATGAACAGGTCTCATTCCAACTGGTGTTTCCGAGAGAGCTACGCTCGATGGTCTTAACATCCCTTCATAATGACATGGGGCATCTGGGGATTGAAAGGACACTTGACTTGGTACGAACTCGATTCTTCTGGCCTCGAATGGCCTTTGACGTAGAGACTAAGATCAAGACCTGTGACCGTTGTGTTCGACGAAAAGCCTTGCCTGAAAAAGCTGCTCCCTTGGTCAATATCACAACCAGCCGTCCTCTTGAACTGCTCTGTATGGACTTTCTCTCACTTGAACCAGACACCAGCAATACAAAGGACATCCTTGTCCTCACCGATCACTTCACCAAGTTTGCTGTAGCCATTCCCACACCAAATCAAAAGGCAAAAACTGTAGCAAAGTGTTTATGGGACCAATTCATTGTGTATTATGGCATCCCTGAACGTCTTCATACAGACCAAGGACCTGACTTTGAATCCCGGTTGATCAGAGAGCTTTGTGAACTAACTGGCATTGAAAAGACACATACTACTCCATACCACCCCCGTGGCAATCCAGTTGAACGTTTCAACAGAACTCTCCTCAGTATGCTAGGAACGTTGGAACAGAAGCAAAAATCCAAATGGAAGGAATATGTGAAACCTTTAGTACATGCATACAATTGCACCCGCAATGATGTCACAGGGTTCACACCCTATGAGCTGATGTTTGGAAGGTCACCTCGACTGCCAGTAGATTTGGCCTTCGGTTTACCAGTGTCTCCACCTCAGTCCCTATCACACAGCCAATATGTCAAAGACCTGCGGTCAAGGTTGATGGAAGGGTATCAGCTTGCCTCAAAGAACGCTGTGAAATCCATGGAAAAGAATAAGACTCGCTTTGATAAGCATGTGACACCATCTATCCTGGAGGTGGGGGACAAGGTGCTGGTGCGAAATGTGAGGCTTCGTGGAAAACATAAGCTCGAGGACAAGTGGGAGCGTGATGTGTACATCGTTGTGAAACGTGCCGGAGATCTCCCAGTATATACTGTGCGACCCGAAAGATCCCTGACTGGCCCGACTAGGACTCTCCATAGGGATCTTCTTTTGCCGTGTGGTTTCCTTCCAACTTGTGTTGAGGATAAGTTCTCAAGTCCTGTCCGCCGACCTAAAACTCGTAGTCAGCCTCAAACTGACACAGATTCTCTTGAAGGTCTTGTGGACGATGAAATGGACGATCTCCCATACCTACCTCATTGTCTCCCTGCTCGATTCAGCATGAACCTCACGCCTGCAGCTCAGTATCCAGCTAGTATAGCTGATGCTCCTGCTCAATCTTCCAGTGGCTCAGAGCTTTTTAGTCCCTTGCCACTTACTGATCCTGCAATTCCTGATTCTCTGAATAACCGCTCACCTGCAGTGGAGGAGGATTCTTTGGCATCTGAACCAGAGCCACCCTTTGAATCCCATGTGGATGGGACGACTGAAAGAGAGGGAAGAGAGGAATCACCTGAACCTGACGTTGTGCTTCAACAGGAGGAACCTGAGACCCAAGAGCACCAGAGTGGCCAATTTGAGACATCCACCCATCATCATGAGACAGCTATTGAACCAACTAGTCCAGTCGAATCAATTACCGAATCTGCTAATCAGTCTCATGATGCTAAAGGTAGTAACATTGTGGAACCTCATGTTGACACTCTTAGACTTTCCACACGACAACGACAGCCGCCTACGCGACTTCAGTATTCTGCTCTGGGTAATCCGCTTATTTCTGTCGTTCAGGCTCTTTTCCAAAATTTAGCTAATGTCTGTACTGATGCTTTGCAGTTACCCTCTGCAGCAACTCTTTCACCGGCACCTCGTGTTCATATTGTGTAGCATGCACCGAGACGTGCATGATTTAAAGGGGGGAGGGTGTAACCCGGATGCAAACTGCAGTCAGTCACATGCGTCATGTGACTGATGTGCTGCCAGTCAGCGCCGCATAAAGGTGTGTGCGGAAGTGGCATAGCGGGTTTTTTTTGCTAAGCCACAGGTGTGCTGAGTTGCTGCAGGAGCCGTGTGTCCGGTCCGCCAAGAGCGAGTGTGTTTGGTCCGCCGACAGCGAGTGTGTTTGCTCCGCCGTCAGCGAGTGTGTTTGCTCCGCCGACAGCGAGTGTGTTCGGTCCGCCGACAGCGAGTGTGTTCGCTCCGCCGACAGCGAGTGTGTTCGGTCCGCCGACAGCGAGTGTGTTCGGTCCGCCGTCAGCGAGTGTGTTCGCTCCGCCGACAGCGAGTGTGTTTGCTCCGCCGAGAGCGAGTGTTCATAGCGAATTGGCCAGAAACGCTGGCCAGGTTGATGGCGAGCTACCAGGACTGTTGACTTCATAGCCGAGCTTCTACTCCTCTCCTGCCGGTCCTGGTAGGAGGCTCCTTGCAGCCAGTGTTTTTTTTTTTCTCTCTTTTGGGAAGGACTTTTCTTTTGGAGGACTCTATTCTTTTACGAAAGGAACTCTGGTTGATAACTGAAACCACAACAAATAACCTTCACGGATTTTGGACTATACACTTATATGGACAGCAGCCTTAACTGGCAGTAAGGGTTGAGTGTGTTATTCTGTTTGTGCTATGAAATGAATTGTGGAAAAAAGAACTGAAGAATTAAGTTGTGAACAGTGATTTTATTTAGAATTGTTTTGTTTTGTTTTGCTTAATGGCCATTCTCCCAATGTAACAGTTGTTGCATATTTTTTTTTATTTTTTTGTTACATGGTACCATTCCTTCACCAAATTGCATCTTGTGTGATTCAGTACTGTTCATTTCCTCCCTGAGCCGAACCCTCTTCTGATTTCTAGTCCCACTGTTATTTAAATTTACTTTATATAACACATTTTTATAATTTGCTATTCATATAGGTTACATAAATCTATAGTAAAACCTATCCCTAAGTCTCAAAGTAATGATCCTAGAGTTCCTCTGAGCTACAGGGGGACAAGTCTTCTCAGTTGTGTCTACAAACTCTATTCTAGTAAACGTAATGAACGCCTGTATTGTTATTTGGAAACATCTGATCTGCTGGCAGACCAACAGAATGGTTTTGGTAAGAATAGAGCCTGTACTGACCACATATATTCACTAACTACTATAGTTCATGCTGGAACACAAGACGGGAAGCATACTTTTTGTTGTTTCAGTGATTTTCAGAAAGCATTTGACTGCATAAATCATGACCTTCTCAGTTTCAAACTAATGAAATCTGGTAGAGATGAAAAATTTTTTAATGCTTTAAAAGTTCTTTACCAGGCCCCAGTTGCATGTGTGCAGGTCAGTGATCACAGAACAGTTTGGTTTCCTTCCCCATTTGGTGTCAAACAGGGGGACGTGCTCTCTCCTACTCTGTTCACCATCTATAGAAATGATTTGGTTTTGGAGATGAAGCAGCAGCTTGTGGTGTTAGACTGGCTGATTGTACGGTTGGCACTTTTCTAGACGTGGATGATATAGTCCTCCTTGCAGAGACTGAAACTGATCTCCAGAATCTGTTGGATATTGTGTGTTGCTGGTGTAGTAAATGGAGACTAAAGATAAACAAAGATAAAACTCAGATTATGCATTTCAGGAAAAAGGGTGAGTTACACACTAAGGTTACGTTTCATTTTGGGCCAACACTTTGGTCATTTACTGAGTATTATAAATATTTAGGACTTACTCAAGATGCCCATCTTACTTTTGAAAGAGGAATAAAAATCTGATCTGACTGTGCAGGTCAGGCTCTGGGTGCTGTCCTGAATGAGGTCAAGTTATGTAGAGATCTTGCTTATAAAACCTGTACACAGCTGTTTAAATCTTGTGTCTGTCCTATTGTAGACTCCAGTGCAGGGTTTGGGGTTACTGTGAGCAAACTAAATGAGATGCAGTTCAGAACAGAGCCATGTGTTGTTTTCTTGGTGGACATAAAATGGCCCCCACACTTGCTGTATGTGGTGATTTGGGTTGGGAGCCATGCCAAGTGCGGCACCAGGGTGACATGGTGCCACTGAGGAATAGATTAATTAACATGCTGATAATAGACTTACCAAACTAATTTTCTTTTGGGATCTTTCAAATAACTGTTCTTGGACCAGAGTACTGGCCAAAATATTTGATGAGGCAGGTCTGCAATACATATACAGAAATAAATTATCCTGTAGAGTTAGTCAAATTAAATCAATATTACTTGAAAATTATAAATGTATGTATGAAGCTAAACTAGTCTAATAAAGTGTATTTACCAACCAGAGCACAGAGGTCTGTCTGTGCCCAGCTGAGATGTGGCTTCCTGCCTCTGGCAGCTGAAACTGGACGTTTCCATTCAAAACCAGAAGAAAATAGAAAATGTCATCTGTGTGATCTGAATGAGGCTGAAAATGAAATGCACTTTTTGTTTTACTGTCCATTTTATCATAATCTCAGATAGAAGCTTTTCCTGAAAATGTCTGCAGAACGTCCTGATGTGTTTAATATGTCTGATGAGTGCAGACTTAAATACTTGTTCAGTGACAAAGTATTTCATTTAGCTCAGTTTGTGTTAAATGCTTATCAGCAGTGTATGAGGGAGCTTTATGTTTGATGTGTTTGCCTCAGACTTAAATTGAAGTTGTTGTTCTTGTTGTACTGCCCAAGTTAACTGACTGGGCCTATATTTGCTTGACAGTGAGTGACATATATGGAGGAGTTCTCTTTTTGCTCACTATGTTTATTGCTCCTTTTGATTGGATTTCTTGGTGTGTCTTATAAGCCCATGTGGGCTGGGCACCTTTTCACGTGAAATAAAAATGACCTTACCTTACCTTACCTTACCTTAGCTTAGCTTAGCTTACCTTACCTTACCTGACCTCTCTCTCTCCTGACACATGAGACGGTTGTTAGTTTCTTGTCAAACCTCACAAAGCACGCATGCATCCATGATACAGAACCTGACCAACCATCCTCACAAAAACTAAAAGAACCAGCAGCCCCGACTTTAAAAAAGCACAACATATACTTCACAGCAATATCAGCCTTATAGACATTTAGTGCTACTATATGATAAAAACAATATCCATATATTTATGTCATCATTAAAAAGTGCAGTCTGACCTGAGAGTCTTCAGTCTGCAGTTTGGACTCTCCAGTCCAGCAGACAGCAGCTTCACTCCTGAATCCTGCAGCTCGTTCTCACTCAGGTCCAGCTCTGTCAGATGGGGGTTGGACTTCAGAGCAGAGGCCAGAGAAGCACAGCTGCTCTCTGACAACCTGCAGTCTCTCAGTCTGAATGAAGAATAAAATATGGAGCTATAATATCCAGTGTTTCCAGAGTCCAAATAGTGAGGAGAGCATTACTGTGTGAAAGGATTTTCCTGGATTGATGAAATCTGTTAGATTTTGCCGCTGACTCTCTGGGCTCTAGTTTCCCAGCACAGCGCAGGGTGGCGCAGTGAGGCGAACCCCGCGCAGAGATAGTTTCGACCAGCGCAACGTGAGAGGCGGACAGTTTGCAAGTGTCGCAGACCGTGGTGCGGCGAGATGGGAGTGGCGTTGCAGCAGGGGGAGGTGTCGACAGATTCACTGCTCGCCGGTCTCCGCTCTGCGCCTGTCTCCTGGGCTCCGCTCCGCCTGCTGCTCTCTTCCTCCACGTCAATTGTGTAAACTTTCATTACGCCTTCGCGCAGCACATTTTAAAGGAGAGGACAGGGGCTCATTTGATTCGTTTAAAGTGAATCAGCTGTGTCAAACCCACTCCACGCATTCTCTCCTCCCATGCGCCGGTAGGAGGAACGGCGGAGTACTTGCGCCACCACGCACGGCGTGCCAAAATTGCAAAATCCACCTGGCCACACCCAGAAAACTAGAGCCCTCTGTATTGAATTGAAAATTGAATTGAATTGAATTTTGGCGTTCCCACAGGTTCCCACAGACGGAGGCCATTTGGACCCATGCATGTTGAAATAATGTACAATATCTTCACTGACGTTCACAGTTTTTCAGTTCAACACACAAGGACTGTGTGAAAATACAGTTTGACAACAATTTGAGATGTAAGCCTGTAAAACTCCTGTTCAGCTAACAGAATATTACATGTTCACACATCATTAAAAAGTGCAGTCTGACCTGAGAGTCTTCAGTCTGCAGTTTGGACTCTCCAGTCCAGCAGACAGCAGCTCCACTCCTGAATCCTTCAGCCGCAGGTTCTCACTCAGGTCCAGCTCTGTCAGATGGGGGTTGGACTTCAGGGCCGAGGCCACGGTTTCACAGTGAGTCTTTGAGAGTCTACAGCCAGAAAGTCTGTAATTACAGATTTAATGTCAAGTCTGAGATTTTCTTGTGTTTATATAGTGTTAAATGATTGTAATATTAAATTGTATTGTCCAAGATTTGTGTATCACACAGGATAAAAAAAATAAATTAAAAAGTGTTTCATATATAATATTAAAAGAAAGCAAGCAGTAGAAACCTGATGCTCAAGTTCAATTACACAGCAAATACTCTGATTTTGAAGTATTGTAGGGGTGAGCTGCTGTGGACTTCACCATCATGTTGCCTCCTTTTTACCCTGGACTGCCTGAAGTATATTTTTTCTCTCAGAATCAATCCTTTATCCTGAATATTTAGAGAACTACATATCTTTAATGTATTTCTGATGGTGTCAGGTGTGGAAGCAGCTCTACACTGTTTGTATAATGTTGATTTGACATCAGGACTAACCGAGCTTTCCTGCAGTTCCTCACAGCTGGGATCAGTCTCCATCGTCCATCATCTGTTGTGTTGTACGCCTTCAGGTCCAACTCATCCAGAACCTCCTCTGACATCTGCAGCATGTAGGCCAGAGCTGAGCAGTGGATCTCAGAGAGTTTCTTCTCTGATCTGTTCTCTGACTTCAGGAACTCTTGGATATCCTGATGTACTGAGAGGTCGTTCATCTCCATCAAACAGTGGAAGATGTTGATGCTTCTGTCAGGTGAGACACTGAAGCTGTTCCTCTCCTTCAGGTTGTTGATGACTCTCTGGATGTCTTCTGGTCTGCTCTCTGTCTGACCCAGCAGGCCTCCTAAGAGCCTCTGGTTGGACTCCAGTGAGAGGCCATGAAGGAAACGGACAAAGAGGTCCAGGTGGCCATTTTTGCTCTCCAGGGCTTCAGACATGACTGTCTCCAGGAAGATATCCAACGATGACTCAATGTCACCAAATTGATTCTTGTGTGTTCTCATGAGTCTGGCCAGTACCTTCATGTTCCTGTTGGTGTAGCAGTGGAAGATGTAGACTGCAGCAAGAAACTCCTGAATGCTCAGATGAACAAAGCAGTAGACTTTTCTCTGGAAGAGCACACACTCGGTTTTGAAGATCTCTGTGCACACTCCTGAGTACACCGAGGCCTCCCTGACATCAAGACCATACTCCTTCAGGTCTTCTTGGTAGAACATCAGGTTGCCTTTCTCCAGATGTTTAAACGCCAGCCTGCCCAGCTTCAGAAGAACTTCCCTGTCAGTCTCCATCAGCTCCTGCTGACTCCTGTCATGTCTCTCATCGTACTTGTGCTTCTTCCTCTGTGTCTGAACCAGCAGGAAGTGTGAGTACATGTCAGTCAGGCTCTTGGGCAGCTCTCCTCTCTGGTCTGTAGTCAACATGTGCTCCAGAACTGTAGCAGTGATCCAGCAGAAGACTGGGATGTGGCACATGATGTGGAGGCTCCTGGACGCCTTGATGTGTGAGATGATTCTGCTGCACAGCTCCTCATCACTGGATCTCCTCCTGAAGTACTCCTCCTTCTGGAGGTCAGTGAACCCTCGCACTTCTGTTACCCTGTCCACACATGTAGGAGGGATCTGATTGGCCGCCGCAGGTCTGGAAGTTATCCAGAGGAGAGCTGAGGGAAGCAGATTCCCCTTGATGAGGTTTGTCAACAGCACCTTTACTGATGATGTCTGTGTGACATCAGACACGACCTCATTGTTCTGGAAATCCAATAAAAACCTGCTTTCATCCAGGCCGTCAAAGATGAACACGACTTCACAGACGGTGAGCTTCTCTGCTGTGACCGTCTGTAATGTTGGATGGAAAACACGGAGCAGCTGGAGAAGACTGTAGCGCTCATCTTTGATCAAGTTCAGCTCCCGGAACGAAAGCAGAACCACAAGACTGACATGTTGGTTTTCCAAGCCCTCTGCCCAGTCCAGAGTGAACTTCTGCACTGAGAAGGTTTTTCCAATGCCAGCAACGCCCTGCGTCATAACTACTCTGATGTGTGTGTGTTGGCCAGGTAAGGGGTTAAAGATGTCCTGGCACCTGATTGGAGTGTCACTGAGGGTCTCCATCTTGGATGTTGTCTCCAGCTGCCACACCTCATGTTGGGTATTAACCCCTTCCCTCCGTCCCTGTGTGATGTAGAGCTCAGTGTAGATCCTGTTGAGGGGGCTTCCACTTCCTGCTGCAGCAGTTCCTTCTGTCACAAATTCACATCTCCTCCTCAGACTGATCTTATGCTCGTCTAAAACCTCCTGCAGACCGCCGTCCACTGTGCTGGTTTGACTGGGTGTCTGCAGTCCAGGTCTTGTTCTGGATCTTTTTCCACACTGGGGACAGGCAGGATCTCCTGATGGATCACACTGGTCCCAGTCTGAGGTGATGCACCGTCTGCAGAACCAGTGTCCACAGCTGGTGGAGACTGGATCCCTCAGGAGCTCCTGACACAAAGCACAGCAGGACAGCTGCTCCTTCACATCACCTCGACTCCTCTTCCTGTTCCTGTGGAGATGAAAGCACTTTGTTTATGTTTGGACAACATCACGGTTTAACTGAAATTTTAAAATTAAAAAAAAAAAAAAGTAAAAAACAAACAAACATGACAATGGGACACTTGACATTTAGCCAAGGTTATTACAATTGTCATAAGCTTATGTCGCTTTCAGTGACTACATTTACATGGATTGCAATATTCTAATATTAATGCAATTAAAACAAGAGCAAAAAATCTCCACAGCACAGCTTGAGGAGGAAACTCGCTGCAACAAGCTTTCAACAAGCTAAAGAGGACGACACCCCCTTGGCTTAACCCTGAGATTAGTCACCATGGTTACGACTCCAGTGAAGACCCCATAACAAATGTCTGAATCCCCTCCACTTCCAGGTGGGTCTTCATGCTGGGTCCAGTGCTCCTGTCTGGTTCCAGGACCAGAAGTCAGGTATTACAACACTCAGGCTGGACAATATGCTGATCTCCTGATCGATACTATCATGACACCTGGGAGCCGATCAATACATACTGTAATTCTTAAGTATCCTCTTATCCTCGTTGTGTAAATGTGTCAGAAACTGGCCCTTCCTGTCAGTCCAGCTGGAGAAGCAGAGCTCCTCTGAACGGCCTCGCTCTCTAGTTTGTGTGTGTAAAGTCTGATGAGGCTGTGATTCTCCTAGAGGTCACTAGAGGTCATTTTCTCCAGCGACGTCCAGTGTGACAAAAGTCTCTGCCTGCAGTGAAATGGCTGCTATGGGGGCCAACATCATCACACAGGAATCACATGTGGCTCATTGAATCCACAAGAGTCTCAGCTTTCCAGTCAAAGCCAACTGATGCAGCTCCAAGACTGTTTAGGCCCCAGTCTGCACACACACATCAGAGGGTAAAAAAAAAAAAAACTAAAATTTAGTCCAAGTTAGAAACAATATTTTATCCAGAGAGTTCTCAGGTTCTGTAAATGCATTGTGAAAATAATACAGCAATGTGTTGAACCTTGTGTTTTTTTTTTTTTTTAACTTGAACCTTGATGTTGAAATGAAAATGTACTTTTGAATAATTCAGTATTTTTAAAAGAGATTACTTTAACTCAAGTAAAACATTTGACTGAGCAGCTTCCACTGGCAGTGCAGTAATATTTGACCAGGAGGATCTACACTTTAACTAAAGTCATGTGGACTTTGGCCACCACTTCCATGCTGACGTGTGTTTGTGTGTGTGTGTGTGTGTGTGTGTGTGTGTGTGCGTGGTCATCAGTCTGAGCAGCACAGGATCAGATTTCTCTGTCAGTCAGTGTGAATCTAAACTTCAGACTCAGGTGTGTGAAGAACTTGTGAGTGCAGGTGCACGTGGAAATGTTCTCAGGTGTTTTGGTGCAAAACATCAAACAGCATCATAGTTTGTGGAAAACAGCACAGAGCCAGATGTGTTTTGGTTGAACAGCTGGATTGCAGAGCAAGGAGCAGTCATTTCTCTCTTTGCAGTCTCGTTGCTTGATCTCCTCACTACTTGCTCTGCTATATAATCTCATGTCATCATATTCCATCAGGCTCACAGTCTGACAGCTGTCTTACTTTGTGTCTGAAGCTCCAGGTTCAGCACTGAAGAGTGGAGGTTCTCTTCTAGACCAGTCGCTCTTCATGGACAGACAGCTGGACACTGCAGACTCTGCTCTGTGGCAGGAACCTCTGGAAACACAAATGTTTGAAACATTTTATTAGTTCTTGTAAATCAGGGCTCCAGACTAACTTTTCCACTGGCAGCACTGGTGCTCCCAGCTTCCCCAGTCGCTCCCAGCAGCTCATGATTTGGTCTCAGCCTTTTTTTGTGAGGGGGGGTCCAGCTAAAAGAGCGGATGTGGCTCATGATCTGAAGAATCAGTTTTGATGTCACGTCTACTTTCTCCATGCACCACAAACAGATTTCACAAGAAAACAGTGAACACACACTGCACTCTAACAGCTGTCTTACTTTGTGTCTGAAGGTCCAGGTTCAGCACTGAAGAATGGAGGATGTTCTTTAGACCAGTCGCTCTTCATGGACAGACAGCTGGACACTGCAGACTCTGCTCTGCCCTCCTCTTCCTCCACACGGTCACTCATCTTCTGATTTAAGTCAGTCTAAGAGGTGCAAACACACACACACACACACACACACACACACACGCACACACACACACACACACACACACCCTGAAGGGATGATATGGGTTGATGTTTTAGTTTCATGATGGACAACAGGCATTAACTGTATTAAATAGAGTCAATCACATGAATAATGTGTGTTTCAACATATTTTTGTTGAAACATCAGTTATTTTGTTGCTTTTTTATAATAAGTTTTTTGTTGTTTTTCCTTCTTCATTTCAAATACTGTTATTTTTAGTTTAGTTAGTTTTTATTTTATTATTATTATTATTTTGTCATTCTTTATATGGATCTCATGTGATTTTTTGTTATTAACGTCTTTCTAATTATTTGCCTTTTTTTTTTTTTTTTTTTTGATTTGCCCATTTTTCCCCCCATGTCTCACAAAGTAATAAAGTGAATTTACGCAGGTGACAGAGGGTTAATAATACACACACTGAAACACACACACACACTGAGGCCCGAACCTTCCAGTGAAATTTGACATTTTAATTGTAATTTGTCATGGCGACCAGTTTCATGCATGCAGCGTTTGGTCTTTGTAAAGGAGCCGGGAGCCGCTGATGATCTGCACAAATAAATGCAGATTCACAAATAATTTCTGAAGCACAAATTCCCTTTAGGAATGCACAAATGAAAAAGTGTGAATGCAGCAAAGCTCATGGACATGTTTCCCTGTTTCTGTCCAATCCAGAGGCTGCGTTCCAGACGCTGCGCTCACCAGCAAATCCTGGTGACGTCATGAAACCTGCAAATCTTTCTTTCAGTAGTTTTGGTGGTGCACCGTGTTCCCTTCATGTCTTTTTCTTGTTGTTGTTCTCAGAGAACAGAGCCTCAGCAGAAAAACACAAACTCCTTTCCATCAAAGCTTCAAAGCAGATGATGCTTTCTTGTTAAGGAGCCACAGGTTTGGCCCTTATTCTCTTTTCTGTGCTGAGGGACCAGAGGCCTGTTCTGCCCCTGACAAACAGGAAACACTTTGCTTCCTGTTCAGGCTGGAAAAAGAAAAAGCCACAGGCCTGTTCAGGGCCCTGGGAACACAGGGGGCCTGCTTAGTTTGCAAACTATTAACAGATTTGCTGTATTTATTAATTTATTTATTCATTTGTTCATATTCCAGTGGCAGGTTTCATGCACACTGATCAGTCTGTATTTCCTGTGGAATAAACGGAATTAAACGGCTTTAAAAACGTGCTGTCTGACGTATAGAACTGGCTAACATTTGTTTTTACCGCCTGATGAGATTTTTTTTTTCATCACCACAAAGAAAATGATCACTGCTTTACTTTTTACATTTATTTCTAACAGATGAACTCAACAGTGAAAAATGCAGCTTGAAAATGGCGTCGGACAAAAGTAGTGACTCACAGCAGAAGCAGAAGTTTCTTTCTTTCTTTCATTCATTCTTCCTTTCTTTCTTTCCTCTTGGACTTGAACGCAGAGATCACACAGAAATCCTCTCCTGCCGTCTGAACGTGTGCGGCTCTTCTAGATCATGACAGAGTGACACAAGTACAACTTTAACCTTCATCAACCTTCAGCCAAACTTTCACTTTTACCTGTGCTGCGTTCACGTCCTCAACGGGATCATGGGAGAATTCATCTCCCACCTGTGTCCCTGAGCTTTGGACTCTGGACAGGACCGCCCCTCCCAGCTGCGCAGGGCCTCGCGATCAGCAGAAGGTGGGCGTGTCTGCAAAGGGGAGAGCCGTGGCTGCCCAGAGAACCTGTTTTCATTCACACAGCTGGAGGTCAGAGGTCAGAGGTCACCATTTGAGTCCTTAGTGTAAGTCAGTGAGCTCTAGGAACAGTGAGGGTGTAAGACATCCACCTTAGAAAAAACTCTGCCTTTCTTTCCATTTGGTAGGGATGAAAAAAGCTTTTCAAAGGGGTTGAAAGACAGGAGGTAAGTTATGTGAGTGAATCAGGAGCAGGCTTGTAAAGATTCAGGTTAGCTAAAGCTGCTACTAGTAAAACCACAGGTTACTGTTGTCTTGCAGCTGTGTACTGATCAGCATTTCCAATATAACAGATCATGACAAGGAAAATAAAGGAACTTGTTTGTGCTTATTCTGTTGTTGTTTTTGAACTAGATGGTGAATCCTAAAACAAATGATAGGACTTGGGAGGGACACACCTGCGTTTAAATGTCTTCACTGGGATATAACACTACAGTGCTGCTGTGATGTGTCTGATGAGTCTGATCTGATGCAGCGTCCAATCAGAAACTGATATCCAGTCAGGATATCATTTAAAATTCAAATTTCATGTTTTTATATGTGGTTTGACTGCTGTATTTTTTTTTTTAAAAATAACACAAAGTTCATGTCATTCAGGTGTGAGGACGGAGTAAAAGAGAGAAAGAGTCAGGGCAGACAGGGGAAAGCCACAGGTTTGTCTAATATTAGGTGGAAGTGCAGGAACAGCCACTTGATACCATGTGATTCATTTCCAAAACATTATTTATATTGAAAAATTGCATTAGCAAGATGTGTAATTTATTCAAACTATTAAATAATGCTTGTTTGACCGTATGACTTAGCGGAGAAGAACATAGGCAAGGGGTGAAGGAGACAGACATGAGGTCGGTGATGGCATCTGCTAAAAGTCTGTAATAAAAGTCTTATATTTTATTCGTCCATGAATAAATAAGATTTATACACGTAAATATAAAAAAAAGACCAAAAAAAATCAGGCCGGGAGTGGGGAGGCGGGGGGCGCCTGTAATGTGTCTGCATCCCCTCAGAAAGTAGGGGTTGCGCTCCTGGTTACTATCAGCATGTCACAGTCTGTGTGTGTGTGTGTGTGTGTGTGTGTGCCCTGTGTGCAGTAACATTAAATGTTTGCCTTTGCATAAAACATAAATCTAAGGCAGTGGTCCTCAAATGGGACTTCGCTACCCCCTGGTGGTATATTGGAGTACGGCACATAAATATCCATAATTTAAAATAATCAGCCTGTTCTATAATAAACTGAATAAAAACTGTAAATATGGTTTGATAAATCCCATGTTCTCTTCAGTTCTCCCTCTGGGTTCCTGAAGGTGTCAGATGTGTGTTTGTGGTTTCAATCTGCTGCCGTGGTCGTGGAGCGAGGACGTTTGCTCGCTCTGAGCGGGAAGACGAGACCAAACAAATCCAGAAAGTGGATCAGTGGTTGAAGCTGGAAACAAGGAGGAAGAAGAGAAGAAGAAGCAGAAACACAAACAAGAGAATCTGCTCAGCATCAGGTTGTTGGTTCACACTGATGGAGCTGGACTGACCCTCTGACCACAGGAGGCTCAACTGGTCAGGACCAACTGGACTGACCCTCTGACCACAGGAGGCTCAACTGGTCAGGACCAACTGGACTGACCCTCTGACCACAGGAGGCTTAACGTCTTCATGCTGTGTGGTGTGAACCTATGCTGGGCTCGTCCCTCAACAAAATCATGTATTACACTGAACTTTTTAAAACAGTACTGCATTACTTTACTGAGTTCCTCGCTGTGGAAAGTCATTTGTCACACTGATACATCACTGAAGTGTTCAGGAACACCATCGCTGTTTGATTCAGAGCAGAAGTGAACGGAGGAGATGTCCTGAGTGTTTATGCAGAGAGGGGGGACTCAGTGTCCGGATACAAACCAGCCGGTCCCAACAGGAGCTGCTGTCCCGTCCCCCGTCCCGTCTGTGTGTCGGGTCTCATGGTTCATGTTCTGGAGCTTTCCACTGAGACGCTCACGTTGTTGTTCCACATTTCTGCTCCATCATTTGGTCTCACATCATCAGCATCTGCACTTCACCTGCACCTGTAAACCTGACCTGCTTTAGTTTGTTAGATCATAAAATGTCCAACATGAGTTCTGTCTCTGTGTTAAAAGGGCCTGGAGAAGGAAAAGGCCTGAGGTGTTGAACAGCAGCTCGAGCTCCCGGCCAGGAAACGCTCAGTCTGCGGCTGGAAAACATCGACTCCAGTCAACGCCGAGCCTGCAGATGAAAACACGAGCAGCACATCCATCAAACGGCCCGTCTCGGCTTTGTTTAGAGCCAAACCCGTCCATCAGCACGGAGACGCCGCAGAAACCCACGGAGACGCCGCAGAAACCCCCGGAGACGCTGCAGCCGCTCAAACTGCACCTAAAACATCATCAGACTGAATGGGAAAAGGTAAACAAATGCAAAACTCCACTGTATCTCAACCAGAGGTGTAAGTCTGTGGAACAGCTGCAGCATGGAGATGAAATCATGTGACACCTGAACCAAACTGAAGAAAACATTCAGGAACTCAATACGCAAAAATATGGAATGTAACAGTGAATTTGTATTGTTTTGTTTTCTTTTTGCTGTGCCTGTCCACAGACAGTACCACCTGAAATCTTGTTTTTCCTGTTTGTTTGTCAGCCAATATGAAGGGATAGGACACGTTTTGCATAGAACTATATTATTCAATTGACAATCAATCAATTTAGCTCAATTATTTGCTCATATTGTTTACATATCATACTTCTGTTTATTTATCCCTGTCTTTTTTTTTTTTACATGTTCAATAAAGTATAAAGTATGTACATGAAATATGAAATTATAACAATAGAATACACAAAGCAACATGCCAGCAAAAACTGAATTTATTGCACAAAGTGTCGCTGGTTCAAAGATCATACACAAACCAAAAAAAAAAAATTAAAATTAAAATTAATCATCCCACTGTTTATGGGCCAGAATGAGGAACATCAGAGTCGGTCTGTCAGACACCTGAACCGTCCAGAAACCAGAACCTGCAGATCCACTGAGCGCGTGCAGCGGCCAGCAGAGACGGGAGGGAAGCGAGATGTCTCACTCGTTAGCTGCTTTCATCGTCAGCTCTGGAAAAAGTGACGTGTTGAACTCCGGATGTCATTTATCAGGTTTTTTTAAAAACAGTTTGACGAGGCTGCTGTCAAATCAGAGTGCAGCTTCAGAGGGTTTCCTGTGTCTGTGGAAAGGTTTGGAATTAAAGTCGCTGCTGCGTTCGGTCTCTTCTCTCTCCCTGTGAGCAGTGAGAGGTGTTTTTCTGACGCCGCCTGTCACCGAACTCACCGACACAAACAGAAGCTCTGAGAAACCCTGAGCTGAAAGGGAAGCACAGCCAGCTGACCTCCAACATGGCCGCCGGGGCAGGTGACATCACTTGAGAGCCGCTTACAGCCGAGCACACACACACACACACACACACACACACACACACACACCCCTTCACACACACTTTCACTCAAACGATGTATCCATACGTCGATGTTGTGGATCCCTGTGAAGTTCCTATGAAGGTTTTACCGGTGGAGGTCTGTCACAGAGGACCAGCACAGAGACGCCGGTGCCGATGAGGCTGAGGAACATCAGTCCATGAGCCAGACCACCGATCACAGCCGAACAGGTGGGCAATCTCTAGTCGCTTTTTTCCTCTTCCTATATATGTCAACATTATTTATTGGCATGATATCCTTTGCAGACCGGCGGCTTAGTACCATGGTGGAGAATGAGACACCGTGGATCTTCACAGACTGTGGCCTGCCCGTCAGGTAGTCCAGAACCCAGCTGCACTTTGATGGTTCCAACCCCAGCAGCAGCAGTTTGTTGGCTAGTGTCTGCAGAATGAGTATTGATGGTATTGAACGCAGAACTAAAGTCCAGAAAAAGCAGCCTGATGTGTGTGTCCTGACCCATCAGGTGAGTGAGAGCAGAGTGGGTAACAACTGATACTGCATCAGACACACACCGGTTTCTCCTGTCTGCACGCTGCTGTGGGACGTCCAGCACCTCAGGCAGTGCTGCAGCTGCAGCTCAAATGTCTACAAGGCTACCTGACAAACACCGGGCAAACAGCTGATTTCTCACCTGTAAGGAAAGAAGAGCTAAACAAGATCCTCCGTGAATTTTATGGAACTTTAATTTCTATAATAAAGAGAATGAAATGCCTCAGCAGATTCAGCACCACGGACAGTACCTGCTGAGGCAGATTCAGCACCACGGACAGTACCTGCTGAGGCAGATTCAGCACCACGGACAATACTCCAATTTAACGTCAGCTCCGATTAATATGGCTAACGACAGTAAGCAGTCACATTAAGGCTGAACAGTTATAAAATTTTAACCCCACCTTTCGGGGGCTTTTGCTAATCACCTTTTCAGGCTGTTATCAATTTACCTCTGAAATATCAGTTTTCACAGATGTGTTGATTTATTAAATGTTCATTTCAATGTACAGATGCAAACAAATTGGCAAATTAATTAAATCAATGGCCTGGGCAACTCATAAAGACTAAACAAATTAATAACGATTAATAGGCTAATTAATAACTGATAACTGATAACATTAACACATTAATAACAAGAACAAAATTACAGCTGCACATCTCCGTGGAAAATCCTACAGGTACTGTCCGTGGTGCTGAATCTGCCTCAGCAGGTACTGTCCGTGGTGCTGATTCTGCCTCAGCAGGTACTGTCCGTGGTGCCGAATCCGCGGAGGCATTTCATTCTCTTTATTTCAGAAAGCAAAGCTCCATAAAATTCACGGAGGATCTTGTTTAGCACTTCTTTCCTTACAGTTTAGAAATCAGCTGTTTGCCCGGTGTTTGTCAGGTAGTCTTGTAGACATTTGACGGCCCAAGACATTGACCGGGCCGTACCGGCTTCATTTCCTGACCTCTCCAGCTGATCCACCTCTTCACTCGTCACTCTCGCGTATCTCGGCTTTTTCTCTTCTGTCTTGTCTTCCTCGTTCAGCCGTTCATCCAAACCTAGGTCGACAAATAAATCAAAATTGACAACAGGAGCCGTGGCCCCATTAAGGGACAGTACAGTGTACAGGAGTGTGTGTGTGTGTGTGTGTGTGTGTGTGTGTGTGTGTGTGTTTGTGTGTGTGTGTGTGTGTCGGTAAAGCTGGCGACCGGGGGCCAAGTGTGTTGTAAAGGAAGCTGTAAACGAGAAGAAATCAGGTGTGTGCCCTTAGAGCTTTTGTCAGAAAAATAAATGCGGGAACTCAGTCGGGCGGTACGGTCCGGCGTGGAATGCCTCGCGGACCGGTACTGGGCCGCGGACCGGGGACTGGGGACCGCTGGTCTGTGGTAAGAGTAGAAACACAGAGTCACAGTGAGTGTGTGGCCCCTCTGGTGGTTGGGGCCCTAAGCAGCCATAAAGCCCGTTGATGCCCCGGGCGGCTCTGAGCCTCCTGATGTGTTTGAGTCATTTCTGTCAGAAACACGCCTCCATGGCTCAGACAGTCCAAACACAGTCACAGTCACAAATACTGTGTTTTTGGTAAAGATGTCAAATGTCTCAGCTGCTGTGGAGAGGCTTGGTGCTTTGGAGGCAGATCGGTGTTTTGGACGTGTAGAAGTGTAAATATAAAAAATAAGATATATAAGTATAAACAGTATATATAAATGAATATAAACAGCCTATATAAATATAAGCAGTATATATATAATATAAACAGTGTATATGAATAGAAAATGGACCAAGTGACAGAACCCGACGCCCGGTGCTGGGATTCAGGAACTGTTAGACTTGATACACAGTCAGTGCTGAAATTAGCTTATGAGTGCTAAACACGCATGTTAGTGATGCTGCACTGATGGTCCCTCATACTTCAGGTAAAACCCAGAGAGAGAGATCCAGCCGACAGCAGGCCCTCCCTGTCCACACGGACTCGGCAGCTTCCCGTGAGCTCCGGGTGGCTCTCAGCCGTCTGGCTCTGTCCCACAGCTCCCAGCAGCAGGAAGCCCTCAGCCTGCCACCGCACTGTAAGGAGGACTACACTTCTACCAAACTCATTTATTCAAAAAGAGACTCAAACTGTATCTGGATCACACTCAAACATCTCTAGTGCACAATGCAGTAAAACGAGGCCTTCTGTGTTTTATTTTTCTCTCTGTGGCCCCTCCGCGGCTCCGTAGCACACAAACATAAAACAAGAGAAGAAGCCCAATATTTACATTTTTAATCCAATCAAAGAGGACGTCACACAATTCAAATACATACAGTGTGCTGTACATCAACTGTGAAGGGGGCTCAGTGTCTCCGGTCTCAGGAACAATACTGAGGCAAGAGGTGACATGATGTTCTCTACATCTGAGGATGATGCCAGATGATCTGGAAACAGGGCTCGAGCTCCAGGTATAGACCATTAATAGACCATTAAACATGTTAATGTGACTTGGAGGTCAACAGGTGAAGGGAGGGGCTCCAGTCACAGCTCTGCAGTGAGCAATGTGCTGTCATTCTCACGTCTGTGTTTACTGACTAGAAATACAAAAAAAAATCAATCAGTGGAGGAGGAGGTTTAAATGACACTTTGGTACAACATTAAAGTTTGTTACACACCAACATGCGTGGCTAAACAGCGGAACGAAAGTGCGAAAAAACTCACTGGCGAAAATTTGGCCTTTAACTCTTCACACCAATCAGCGATGTGAATGTGTGTATTGTGAAATATGAATCCCGCAGCGCGCAGGAGAGCGTTCTGACAGGAATAAAACATGGAGTCAGCTTCGTCCCCCGATGAGGACCTTGTCACTATTGAACTGTTTACCCGTCCAAACACCCACTTTTACAGAGCAGGGACAGAGAAGAATCCCTCCTGCTGATACAGGAATTAAAACTGTATCATGACTGTTTCTGAACTTATTTTGGGATGTCTGTGGGACAGCTGGAGACTCTCCTGGGTCTGCTGGCACCGCATCCAGAGAGACAGAGAACCAACTATGGGGATCCCACTGACCCAGAGCAGAGCCTGGCTGTCTGTGTGAGGCAGGCTGTCAGGATGTTTTAGTGGGCAGCTCCTGAGGAGAGACGCTGCCTCTCCTGCAGGCTCTGACCTCATGTTGTTGTTGGGAATGGAGGCTGCTGATTGGCTGCTGCAGTTTGTTTGCCTAGAAAAATCGAGCTTGTTGCGAAAAACAAATCTCTCGTATTTCGACTTTTCGTATTTCGCATTCTATGTGCAAGTACTGATTGCATGTTGTGAGTTCGAAAAAATACGAAATATTCGCACGAAAATAACGCCGTTGGTGTGTGAGGACCTTAAGATTTGAATATACCAACATTTTAATGACTTATTATTTTTACAGACCTGTCCAATCAATCAGTTAACAATTATCCACCAAGATGCCTGATACAATTAAAAAAAAAAAAAATCAATCAACCATAAACCGCAAATCATCCAAACATGTTCTAAACTCTTTCAGGTCAGAGTTTGTTTCTGACAAACTCGCAGCTCAACCACAATAGAACTAGAAAACCACAAACCAAACCCAGGGAGGAGCGGCTCAGTGAAGGTGGAGCTGAAGGTGTGCAGGAGTCTCAGTCTGTCAGAAGAGACTCTGTAGAAGGACAGAGTCCCAGCAGAGCAGTCCAGATCCACTGCTACTCTGTCAGATCCACGGGGACGGACAGAGATGAAGGTGTCCTCACTGTTGTGTCTGACAGTGTATCTGTTATCATAGCACTCCAGACTCCACGACTGTTCATTGTATCCAAGCACAGAGTCTTCACCTCTTCTTGTGATTCCTCTGTAAGTCACTGCTATATGAACCTCTCCACTCCACTGGACCTCCCAGTAACATCGCCCAGTCAGACCTTCTCTACACAGAACCTGAGGCCACTCGTCAAATCTGTCTGGGTGATCAGGATACGGCTGCTCCTCTCTCTCCCTTGTCGCCTTCCTGTTGTCCTCAGACAGACCGAGGTCTCTGTTTGCTGTGTTTGGATCCAGTGTGAGATCACAGGCATCTGATGGGGAGAAGACACACAACACACCTCAGAAAGCCTCATTCACTCACACTCTCTTGGCTCTTATGAGGTTATTATAGTTTGGCATTTTTCATTAGTTTTTATTTTTAATGTCATTTTACACTTTGTGTTTTCAATTTGAGTTTGGGTTCAATTCATTTTTAAAGAGGATTTGCTTGCTTCCCTCTTTTTCTCTACCCCTCTCTGTCCTTACCTGCCCCCTACCCTCATCACACACACCCCTTACACACACACACACACACACACACACTCACACACACGCACACTCACACACACACACACACACACTCACACACACACTCACACACACACACACACACACACACACACACACACACACACACACACACACACACACACACACACACACACACACACACACAAAACCAGCTTCATTCCTTAAAGAACTTCTGATCACAATTGGCACAAACTCAACAGCTGATGTGTTTTTATCAAACAACAACAACAGAAATGGCTGATGGGGGACACCACACACACACACACACACACACACACACACACACACAGACACACACATACACACACACACAGACCAAAAGTAAACTACAATTGATTTGCTTTCTTATTTTTTTTTCTTCTTATTTTCTGTGTTGTTTTGTTTGAGTTCCTGTCTGCTTCTTTCTTTCTCTCCACATCTGTTCATCCTGTCTTCTCCTTTTCTAATTTGTTTTCTAATGTTGTCACTCTCTGCACTCCACTTGTTCACCTTTCTTTCACTAATAAAGGAAAAAAACACCAGGCTTATGTATGAGATCAATCGACAGAGGAAAACTCATTTTTCTCTGTAATGTTAAAGTAGTTTTTGTCCTTGTAGCTTTGACTGGACTCAGCAGAGAGAGACAGGAAAGGCCGGGGAGAGAGAGGGGCCGCCCTGCAGCAAAGGGCCTGAGGTGGGATTCAAACCCACGACTCAGCCTGGACAAGCTGGAGCTCTGCAGCACGTGAGCTCCCAGTACGCCCAGCTTTCTCTGTCCTGTCAGCTGATTTGAGCTGCTTTTGGAAACACACACACATTTAGTTTCAGCTCGCTAACATTTGTGTGTGTGTGTGTGTGTGTGTGTGTGTGTGTGTGTGTGTGTGTGTGTGTGAGTGTGTGTGTGTGTGTGTGTGTGTGTGTGTGTGCATGCTTGGTGCATGCGTGTGTGTGTGTGTGTGTGTGTGTGTGTGTGTCAGTACTCACATCCTCTCAGGCTGTCTGCTGGAATCCAGTCTTTTACATGTTCCAGCCTGTAGGGATGAACACAAAACCATCATCCTCTTCATCATCATCATCATCATCACCTGCAGGTCACATGACCCCAACACACTGTGGCTGCTCTGATTGGCTGATCTCTCTCTGTCTGTCTGTCCAGTCCTGAGGCCACTGAGCACTTTGAACATTTCCCAGGAAATGCTGCCTGCACTGACTGTGTCCAGCACAAGAACCAAGCAACCAAGCTGCCCCGCCTGGACTGACTCCACCCCTCTAGGACTGACTCCACCCCTCTAGGACTGACTCCACCCCTCTAGGACTGACTCCACCCCTCTACTGACCTCAGAGGACTGACTCCACCCCTCTAGGACTGACTCCACCCCTCTGGGACTGACTCCACCCCTCTAGCACTGACTCCACCCCTCTAGGACTGACTCCACCCCTATAGAGGACTGACTCCACCCCTCTACTGACCTCAGAGGACTGACTCCACCCCTCTACTGACCTCAGAGGACTGACTCCACCCCTATAGAGGACTGACTCCACCCCTCTACTGACCTCAGAGGACTGACTCCACCCCTCTACTGACCTGAGAGTCTTCAGGCTGCAGTTTGGACTCTCCAGTCCAGCAGACAGCAGCTCCACTCCTGAATCCAGCAGCTGGTTCTCACTCAGGTCCAGCTCTGTCAGATGGGGGTTGGACTTCAGAGCCGAGGCCAGAGAAGCACAGCTGCTCTCTGTCAAGCTGCAGTTACTCAATCTGAATGAAGAATAAAATATGGAGCTATAATTTCCAGTGTTTTGGATATTTATCAGACAAGGCAGCTAACGATCTACTGAAATTACTCTGCTTATCTCCAATTTTAGCTCATCTTTTTTCTATCTCTTTGGAGTATAGCTTGGTGCCCTCTGTTTGGTGTAAATCTATAGTAAAACCTATCCCTAAGTCTCAAAATAATGATCCTAGAGATCCTCTGAACTACAGGGGGACAAGTCTTCTGAGTTGTGTCTACAGACTCTATTCTAGTAAACTTAATGAACAACTGTATTGTTATTTGGAAACATCTGATCTGCTGGCAGACCAACAGAATGGTTTTGGTAAGAATAGAGCCTGTACTGACCACATATATTCACTAACTACTATAGTTCATGCTGGAACACAGGAAGGGAAGCATATGTTTTGTTGATTCAGTGATGTTCAGAAAGCGTTTGACTGCATAAATCATGACCTTCTCAGTTTCAAACTACTGAAATCTGGTAGAGATGGAACATTTTAGAATGCTTTAAAAGTTCTTTACAGGCCCCAGTTGCATGTGTGCAGGTCAGTGATCACAGAACAGTTTGGTTTCCTTCCCCATTTGGTGTTAAACAGGGGGACGTGCTCTCTCCTACTCTGTTCACCATCTATAGAAATGATTTGGTTTTGGAGATGAAGCAGCAGCTTGTGGTGTTAGACTGGCTGATTGTACGGTTGGCACTTTTCTAGACGTGGATGATATAGTCCTCCTTGCAGAGACTGAAACTGATCTCCAGAATCTGTTGGATATTTTGTGCTGCTGGTGTAGTAAATGGAGACTAAAGATAAACAAAGATAAAACTCAGATTATGCATTTCAGGAAAAAGGGTGAGTTACACACTAAGGTTACGTTTCATTTTGGGCCAACACTTTGGTCATTTACTGAGTATTATAAATATTTAGGACTTACTCGAGATGTCCATCTTACTTTTGAAAGAGGAATAAAAATCTGATCTGACTGTGCAGGTCGGGCTCTGGGTGCTGTCCTGAATGAGGTCAAGTTATGTAGAGATCTTGCTTATAAAACCTGTACACAGCTGTTTAAATCTTGTGTCTGTCCTATTGTAGACTACAGTGCAGGGGTTTGGGGTTACTGTGAGCAAACTAAATGAGATACAGTTCAGAACAGAGCCATGTGTTGTTTTCTTGGTGGACATAAAATGGCCCCCACACTTGCTGTATGTGGTGATTTGGGTTGGGAGCCATGCCAAGTGCAGCACCAGGGTGACATGGTGCCACTGTGGAATAGATTAATTAACCTGCTGATAATAGACTTACTAAACTAATTTTCTTTTGGGATCTTTCAAATAACTGTTCTTGGACCAGAGTACTGGCCAAAATATTTGATGAGGCAGGTCTGCAATACATATACTGAAATAAATTATCCTGTAGAGTTAGTCAAATTAAATCAATATTACTTGAAAATTATAAATGTATGTATGAAGCTAAACTGAGAAGGTTCAGTCTAATAAAGTGTATTTACCAACCAGAGCACAGAGGTCTGTCTGTGCCCAGCTGAGATGTGGCTTCCTGCCTCTGGCAGATGAAACCGGACGTTTCCATTCAACACCAGAAGAAAATAGAAAATGTCATCTGAGTGATTTGAATGAGGCTGAAAATGAAATGCACTTTTTGTTTTACTGTCCATTTTATCATAATCTCAGATAGAAGCTCTTCCTGAAAATGTCTGCAGAACGTCCTGATGTGTTTAATATGTCTGATGAGTGCAGACTTAAATACTTGTTTAGTGACAAAGTATTTCATTTAGCTCAGTTTGTGTTAAATGCTTATCAGCAGCATATGAGGGCGCTTTATGTTTGATGTGTTTGCCTCTGACTTAAACTGAAGTTGTCGTTCTTGCTGTACTGCCCAAGTTAACTGACTGGGCCTGTATTTGCTTGACAGTGAGTGACACATATGGAGGAGTTCTCTTTTTGCTCACTGTGTTTACTGCTCCTTTTTATTGTATTTCTTGGTGTGTCTTGTAAGCCCATGTGGGCTGGGCTACTTTTCTGGTGTATGACACGTGAAATAAAAATGACCTTACCTTACCTTACCTTACCTTACCTTACCTTACCTTACCTTACCTGACCTCTCTCTCTCCTGACACTTGAGACGGTTGTTAGTTACTTGTCAAACCTCACAAAGCACGCATGCATCCATGATACAGAACCTGACCAACCATCCTCACAAAAACTAAAAGAACCAGCAGCCCGACTTTAAAAAAGCACAACATAAACTTCACAGCAATATCAGCCTTATAGACATTTACTGCTACTATATGATTCAAACAATATCCATATATTCATGTCATCATTAGAAAGTGCGGTCTGACCTGAGAGTCTTCAGTCTGCAGTTTGGACTCTCCAGTCCAGCAGACAGCAGCTCCACTCCTGAATCCTGCAGGTGGTTCTCACTCAGGTCCAGCTCTGTCAGATGGGGGTTGGACTTCAGAGCCGAGGCCAGAGAAGCACAGCTGCTCTCTGTCAACCTGCAGTCCCTCAATCTGAATGAAGAATAAAATATGGAGCTATAATTTCCAGTGTTTCCAGAGTCCAGATAGTGAGGAGAGCATCACTGTGTGAAAGGATTTTCCTGGACCGATGAAATCTGTTAGATTTTGCCGCTGACTCTCTGGGCTCTAGTTTCCCGGCACAGCGCAGAGTGGCGCAGTGAGGCGAACCCCGCGCAGAGATAGTTTCGACCAGCGAAACGCAAGAGGCGGACAGTTTGCAAGTGTCGCAGACCGTGGTGCGCCGAGATGGGAGTGGCAGCACAGCGGGGGGAGGTGTCGACAGATTCAGCGGAGCCGGCGTAGTGGAAGTTTGGCTGACTGGCGCACATCACCAAAACCTCACAATCAGCACAAACGGTGCCAGTCTGACATCAGTTGTGACGGGACAGTTGATATGAAGATATATGTATTTGCTGATTGTGATCGTATCATTGAATAGTGGTTTTTGTGGGTATTTATTGCATTGTTCATGTGCCTGACATTCCGGAAGCCTGCCTGTGAGGTTCTGGTGACGTGTCCGCACTGCTCGCCGGTCTCCACTCTGCGCCGGTCTCCTGGGCTCCGCTCCGCCTGCTGCTCTCTTCCTCCATGTCAATTGTGTAAACTTTCATTACGCCTTCGCGCAGTGCATTTTAAAGGAGAGGACAGGGGCTCATTTGATTCGTTTAAAGTGAATCAGCTGTGTCAAACCCACTCCACGCCTTCTCTCCTCCCATGCGCCCGTAAGAGGAACGGCGGAGTACTTGCGCCACCACGCATGGCGTGCCAAAATTGCAAAATCCACCTGGCCACACCCAGAAAACTAGAGCCCTCTGTATTGAATTGAAAATTGGATTGAATTGAATTTTGGCGTTCCCACAGATTCCCACAGACGGAGGCCATTTGGACCCCTGCATGTTGAAATAATGTACAATATCATCACTAACGTTCACAGTTTTTCACTTCAACACACAAGGATTGTGTGAAAATACAGTTTGACAACAATTTGAGATGTAAGCCTGTGAAACTCCTGTTCAGCTAACAGAATATTACATGTTCACACATCATTAAAAAGTGCAGTCTGACCTGAGAGTCTCCAGTCTGCAGTTTGGACTCTCCAGTCCAGCAGACAGCAGCTCCACTCCTGAATCCTTCAGCCGCAGGTTCTCACTCAGGTCCAGCTCTGTCAGATGGGGGTTGGACTTCAGGGCCGAGGCCACAGTTTCACAGTGAGTCTCTGAGAGTCCACAGCCACAAAGTCTGTAATTACAGATTTAATGTCAAGTCTGTGATTTTCTTGTGTTTATATAGTGTTAAATGATTGTAATATTAAATTGTATTGTCCAAGATTTGTGTATCACACAGGATAAAAAAAAATTAAAAAGTGTTTCATATATAATATTAAAAGAAAGCAAGCAGTAGAAACCTGATGCTCAAGTTCAATTACACAGCAAATACTCTTATTTTGAAGTATTGTAGGGGTGAGCTGCTATGGGCATCACCATCATGTTGCCTCCTTTTTACCCTGGACTGCCTGAAGTATATTTTTTCTCTCAGAATCAATCCTTTATCCTGAATATTTAGAGAGCTACATATCTTTATTGTATTTCTGATGGTGTCAGGTGTGGCAGCAGCTCTACACTGTTTGTATAATGTTGATTTGACATCAGGACTAACCGAGCCTTCCTGCAGTTCCTCACAGCTGGGATCAGTCTCCCTCGTCCCTCATCTGATGTGTTGTACGCCCTCAGGTCCAACACATCCAGAACCTCCTCTGACATCTGCAGCATGTAGGCCAGAGCTGAGCAGTGGATCTCAGAGAGTTTCTTCTCTGATCTGTTCTCTGACTTCAGGAACTCTTGGATGTCCTGATGTACTGAGAGGTCGTTCATCTCCATCAAACAGTGGAAGATGTTGATGCTTCTGTCAGGTGAGACACTGAAGGTGTTCATCTTCTTGAGGTTGTTGATGACTCTCTGGATGTCTTCTGGTCTGCTCTCAGTCCGACCCAGCAGGCCTCCTAAGAGCCTCTGGTTGGACTCCAGTGAGAGGCCATGAAGGAAACAGGCAAAGAGGTCCAGGTGACCATTTTTGCTCCGCAGGGCTTCAGACATGACTTTCTTCAGGAAGATATCCAACGATGACTCATTGTCACCAAATTGATTCTTGTGTGTTCTCATGGCTCTGTCCAGTAACTCTGTGTTCCTGTTGGTGTAGCAGTGGAAGATGTAGACTGCAGCGAGAAACTCCTGAATGCTCAGATGAACAAAGCAGTAGACTTTTCTCTGGAAGAGCACACACTCTGATTTGAAGATCTCTGTGCACACTCCTGAGTACACCGAGGCCTCTCTGACATCAAGACCACACTCCTCCAGGTCTTCTTGGTAGAACATCAGGTTGCCTTTCTCCAGATGTTCAAACGCCAGCCTGCCCAGCTTCAGAAGAACTTCCCTGTCAGTCTCCATCAGCTCCTGCTGACTCCTGTCATGTCTCTCATCGTACTTGTGCTTCTTCCTCTGTGTCTGAACCAGCAGGAAGTGTGAGTACATGTCAGTCAGGCTCTTGGGCAGCTCTCCTCTCTGGTCTGTAGTCAACATGTGCTCCAGAACTGTAGCAGTGATCCAGCAGAAGACTGGGATGTGGCACATGATGTGGAGGCTCCTGGACGCCTTGATGTGTGAGATGATTCTGCTGCACAGCTCCTCATCACTGGATCTCCTCCTGAAGTACTCCTCCTTCTGGAGGTCAGTGAACCCTCGGACTTCTGTTACCCTGTCCACACATGTAGGAGGGATATGATTGGCCGCCGCAGGTCTGGAAGTTATCCAGAGGAGAGCCGAGGGAAGCAGACTCCCCTTGATGAGGTTTGTCAACAGCACGTCTACTGATGATGTCTGTGTGACATCAGACACAACCTCATTGTTCTGGAAATCCAATAAAAACCTGCTTTCATCCAGGCCGTCAAAGATGAACACGACTTTACAGACGGTGAGCTTCTCTGCTGTGACCGTCTGTAATGTTGGATGGAAAACACGGAGCAGCTGGAGAAGACTGTAGCGCTCATCTTTGATCAAGTTCAGCTCCCGGAATGAAAGCAGAACCACAAGACTGACATGTTGGTTTTCCAAGCCCTCTGCCCAGTCCAGAGTGAACTTCTGCACTGAGAAGGTTTTTCCAATGCCAGCAACGCCCTGCGTCACAACTACTCTGATGTGTGTGTCTTGGCCAGGTAAGGGTTTAAAGATGTCGTGGCACCTGATTGGAGTGTCACTGAGGGTCTCCATCTTGGATGTTGTCTCCAGCTGCCACACCTCATGTTGGGTATTAACCCCTTCCCTCCGTCCCTGTGTGATGTAGAGCTCAGTGTAGATCCTGTTGAGGGGGGTTCCACTTCCTGCTGCAGCAGTTCCTTCGGTCACAAATTCACATCTCCTCCTCAGACTGATCTTATGCTCGTCTAAAACCTCCTGCAGACCGCCGTCCACTGGGCTGGTTTGACTGGGTGTCTGCAGTCCAGGTCTTGTTCTGGATTGTTCTCCACACTGGGGACAGGCAGGATCTCCTGATGGATCAGACTGGTCCCAGTCTGAGGTGATGCACCGTCTGCAGAACCAGTGTCCACAGCTGGTGGAGACTGGATCCCTCAGGAGCTCCTGACACAAAGCACAGCAGGACAGCTGCTCCTTCACATCACCTCGACTCCTCTTCCTGTCCCTGTGGAGATGAAAGCACTTTGTTTATGTTTAGACAACATTACGGTTTAACTAAAATCTTAAAATATTAAAAAAAAAAAAAAAAAGTAAAAAACAAACAAACATGACGATGGGACACTTGACATTTAGCCAAGGTTATTACAATTGTCATAAGCGGCCTCTTATGTCCCTTTCAGTGACTACATTTACATGGACTACAGTATTCTAATATTAATGCAATTAAGAGAGTATTTACAAGACTAAATGTCCATGTAAGCAGTGTGACATCCACTTTGAGTTTCTGCAGCAGATTATGACAAATAGAGCAATCCAAGAGCTTGACAGCTCATGTTTTCTTTTAGTGATTTTTATTGTGAATCCATGAAAGAAAAGTTGACCAACAACAAAAGCAAAACATGTGAACAGTTTCTGGGTGAGGAGGAAACTCGCTGCAACAAGCTTTCAACAAGCTAAAGAGGACGACACCCCCTTGGCTTAACCCTGAGATTAGTCACCATGGTTACAACTCCAGTGAAGACCCCATAACAAATGTCTGAATCTCCTCCACATCCAGGTGGGTTTTCATGCTGGTTCCAGTGCTCCTGTCTGGTTCCAGGACCAGAAGTCAGGTATTACAACACTCAGTCTGGGACAATATGCTGATCTCCTGATCGATACTATCATGGCACCTGGGAGCCGATCAATACATATTGTGATTCTTAAGTATCCTCTTATCCTCGTTGTGTAAACGTGTCAGAAACTGGCCCTCACTGTCAGTCCAGCTGGAGAAGCAGAGCTCCTCTGAACGGCCTCGCTCTCTAGTTTGTGTCTGTAAAGTCTGATGAGGCTGTGATTCTCCTAGAGGTCACTAGAGGTCATTTTCTCCAGCGACGTCCAGTGTGACAAAAGTCTCTGCCTGCAGTGAAATGGCTGCTATGGGGGCCAACATCATCACACAGGAATCAAATGTGGCTCATTGAATCCACAAGAGTCTCAGCTTTCCAGTCAAAGCCAACTGATGCAGCTCCAAGACTGTTTAGGCCCCAGTCTGCACAAACACACCACAGGGTAAAAATAAAATAAAATTAAAAAAAAAACTAAAATTTAGTCCAAGTTAGAAACAATATTTTATATAATATAATATAAATATATTTTATATATTTATATTACATATTTTATCCAGAGAGTTCTCAGGTTCTGTAAATGCATTGTGAAAATAATACAGCAATGTGTTGAACCTTGTGGTTTGTTTTGTTTTTTTAACTTGAACCTTGATGTTGAAATGAAAATGTACTTTTGAATAATGAAGTATTTTTAAAAGAGATTACTTTAACTCAAGTAAAACATTTGACTGAGCAGCTTCCACTGGCAGTGCAGTAATATTTGACCAGGAGGATCTCCACTTTAACTCAAGTCATGTGGACTTTGACCACCACTTCCATGCTGATGTGTGTTAGTGTGTGTGTGTGTGTGTGTGTGTGTGTGTGTGTGTGTGTGTGTGTGTGTGTGTGTGTGTGTGTGTGTGTGTGTGTGTGTGTGTGTGTGTGTGTGTGTGTGAGACAGGCACATCAGTCTGAGCAGCACAGGATCAGATTTCTCTGTCAGTCAGTGTGAATCTAAACTTCAGACTCAGGTGTGTGAAGAACTTGTGAGTGCAGGTGCAGGTGGAAATGTTCTCAGGTGTTTTGGTGCAAAACATCAAACAGCATCATAGTTTGTGGAAAACAGCACAGACCCAGATGTGTTTTGGTTGAACAGCTGGATTGCAGAGCAGGGAGCAGTCATTTCTCTCTTTGCAGTCTCTTTTCTTGATCTCCTCTCTACTTGCTCTGCTATATAATCTCATGTCATCATATTCCATCAGGCTCACAGTCTAACAGCTGTCTTACTTTGTGTCTGGAGCTCCAGGTTCAGCACTGAAGTGTGGAGGTTTATCTTTAGACCAGTCACTCTTCATGGACAGACAGCTGGACACTGCAGACTCTGCTCTGTGGCAGGAACCTCTGGAAACACAAATGTTTGAAACATGTTATTAGTTCTTGTAAATCAGGGCTCCAGACTAACTTTTCCACTGGCAGCACTGGTGCTCCCAGCTTTCCCAGTCGCTCACAGCAGCTCATGATTTGGTCGCAGCCTTTTTTTGTGAGGGGGGGGGTCCAGCTAAAAGAGCGGATGTGGCTCATGATCTGAAGCATCAGTTTTGGGGTCACGTCTACTTTCTCCATGAGCCACAAACAGATTTCACAAGAAAACAGTGAACACACACTGCACTCTAACAGCTGTCTTACTTTGTGTCTGAAGGTCCAGGTTCACCACTGAAGGCAGGAGGATCATCTTTAGACCGGTCACTCTTCATGGACAGACAGCTGGACACTGCAGACGCTGCTCTGCCCTCCTCTTCCTCCACACAGTCACTCATCTTCTGCTTTAAGTCAGTCTAAGAGGTGCACACACACACACACACACACACACACACACACACACACACACACAGTCGTCCCTATCCTCATAGATCACATGTTGCTCTTCACTGGTTCACTCCTCCTCACTCACTTTGCTGACTTGTGAATGTCGTCTTTTTTACTGAATATATTTTACACTCAGAAAAATAAAGACATTAAAAAAATTATTTAAAATCTCAGTGTCTGAATATTTTCCCAGAGCAACAGCAGTCATCCCTGCATTAACCATATTGAGGTATTTGGTCAAAATGTTTCACGATATTTGATTTAGTCTCTGTCACCCAGCCTCAACCTTCCAGTGAAATTTGACATTTTAACTTGAAGTTGTCATGGCGACCAGTTTCATGCCTGCAGCGTTTGGTCTCTGTAAAGGAGCCGGGAGCCGCTGATGATCTCCACAAATAAATGCAGATTCACAAATAATTTGTGAAGCACAGATTACCTTTAGGAAAGCACAAATGAAAGAGTGTGAATGCAGCAAAGCTCATGGACATGTTTCCCTGTTTCTGTCCAATCCAGAGGCTGCGTTCCAGACGCTGCGCTCACCAGCAAATCCTGGTGACGTCATGAAACCTGGAAATCTTTCTTTCAGTAGTTTTGGTGGCGCACCGTGTTCCCTTCATGTCTTTTTCTTGTTGTTGTTCTCAGAGAACAGAGCCTCAGCAGAAAAACACAAACTCCTTTCCATCAAAGCTTCAAAGCAGATGATGCTTTCTTGTTAAGGAGCCACAGGTTTGGCCCTTATTCTCTTTTCTGTGTTGAGGGCCCAGAGGCCTGGTGTGTATTCAACGGCGTTACGATAAGTAACGTTGTGTGACGTTTTCTCATTGAATGGTGTGTTTGGTTGTAAAGTTTTGTAACAGAGAGCAACATGCCTCAGAGGTAGTTTTCCTCCGTTTGGTGGGCGTGTCACAGGTGTTATCCAATCAGCATCAGCCTGTATTTAAGCCTCCGTGATTTAAAACACTAGAGCTCCATTATGGCTTCCAAGTCGCTATATTAGTGCAGCCTGTGTTTAAAATGTTGCCCATCATTTGAGGAGGTAAAAGCACATGTATGTGCTAAGTATGATGATAAATCAGACATAGTTTATTGTTTTTCTCAATAATATGGCAACTTTTATTCAACTTAAAACTTAAAACTCATTTGTGTAGGCCTATGGTACAAATCTTGGAAACAATGTTTAACAATAACTGTTTTTGTTTTTGTTTTTTTTCATAGTGGACACTGAATGTATTGCAGTACCCCTATTATTAATGGTTCATGTAAAGTAATGTCCTGCTCAGACAGCTCTTCGGCTACAATCGCGAGAAGAATGGCCCTCTAGGCTTCCATACTTGCAGCGCTGCGTAATGCAACAGGTTGTTCAGAGCTTTATAGTTTCTGTTAGCTTGACGTTACATACCGGTACGTCTGTGCTGAATATGCCCCTGTTCTCACCCTGACAAACAGGAAACACTTTGCTTCCTGTTCAGGCTGCAAAAAGAAAAAGCCACAGGCCTGTTCAGGGCCCAGGGAACACAGGGGCCCTGCTCGGTTTGAAAACTATTAATAGATTTGCATTTTTCATTAATAAATTTATTGATTTGTCCATTTTCCAGTGTCAGGTTTCACACATACAGATCAGTCTGTATTTCCTGTGGAATAAACGGAGTTAAACGGCTTTAAAAACGTGCTGTCTGACGGATAGAACTGGCTAACATTTGTTTTTACCGCCTGATGAGATTTTTTATCATCACCACAAAGAAAATGATCACTGCTTTACTTTTTAATTTATTTCTAACAGATGAACTCAACAGTGAAAAACACAGCAGAAAATGGCGTCTGACAGAAGCAGAGACTCACAGCAGAAGCAGAAGTTGGTCTCATGATGACGAGTTTCTTTCTTTCATTCATTCTTTCTTTCTTTCTTCTTGGACTTGAACTCAAAGATAAACAGAAATCCTCTCCTGCCGTCTGAACGTGTGCAGCTCTTCTACATCATGACGGTGGGACAGTCCAACATTAATGATGAAGATGAGCCTCCTGGTCGCGGCTCGTCCAAACCTTCAACCAAAGTTTCACTTTCACTTGTGCTGCGTTCACGTCCTCATGGGAGAATTCAGCAGCTCCCACCTGCATCCCTGTACTATGAGACTCTGGACAGGGCCGCCCCCTGGGCAGTTGCTAGGAATTCTGGGTCCCCTGAAAGAATATAGGTGTGATACACTCAATTTCTTTTCTTTTTAGAATTAACCACTTAATAAGTCAGAGTATTATTATGTAAAGTATGTATTATTAGTTGTCTTATTCCCATTTCTCTGATTTGCAACACATTATTACACCTCTGATTGCAAATACATTTTCAATTAACAAGTCAACTAACAGGTAGTGGGTATTTTATTTTATTTAACAATCAAGCACTGATATGCAAAAAAAAAAAAACAAAAAAAAAAAAAAACAAAGTGTCCTGGCTCAAGATAGTCCACAAGGTGGAGCCCAAGGTAGATTTGGAGCATTTAACTTAAATGTGCAAGTAAAACACACAGCACATGAAATACGTTGTTGTAAAACAAATATCAGAAACAACAACAGGCCTCATCTCATCTCAGTTTAGGTTTAAATTGCCTTGTTTGTTCACTGGAAGTCTCATCAGAAAGCCCAACGCCGGGCCTTTTTGTTGGCAAATTCGCCGATGATGTCTTTGAAGTCCAACTGTCGGCTTAGCTGACTTTCAGTTGAAAGTCTAGCAAGGCTATTTAGCCTCTGGGTTGTTGTGGATCTGAGATAGTTTTAACTAGTTTCAGTTTGCTGAATGGCCTTTCTCCACCTGCAGCAGTCACAGGTAGGCTAATGTACAGAAGATTCGGATGGCAACACATAGGCCTACTTCACCAAAAATGTTCTGAAGCTGAAGTTTATAACAACCTAACAATAACTAACATATCATGATAATGTAACTGACATTCGTCTGATGCTCAAAATTACTGAGTAGAACCTGAATGCGTCATAATACGATTTCTTTTTTTTTTTTAATGAACTGGCGACTTGTCCAGAGTGTAGCCCGGCCAGGTGACAGCTGACGTCGGCTCCTGCCTGCGGCTGCGCCCCGTCAAAGGTAAGGTTACAGACAATAAATGAATGAACAGGTAGGCTGATCGTTTCAGCCGCCCTCGGTGCTTTTACTCTCACCATTCTTAGAGAAAAAAGTTTGATGTCCTGGGCCCCTGCTCTGCTGCTCCTGCCTCCTGATTTGTGTTTTTTGGGGGGCCATCATCTATCCTATTGGATCTCCCTCACTCCCTGCTGGAGCTTTATGCACAGCTCCGCTACTTCCTGAACTTAAGCCAGCTCCTTTATTTCCTGTCTTACATTATTGGACAAAATGATTAATCCAGGTGTGTCTGACCATTGTCGTGAGATCAGACACACCTGGATTAATCAGTAACTGATATCCAATGAGGATATCATTTAAAATTCAAATTTCATGTTTTTTATATGTGGTTTTATATGTGGTCTGTAATGTGTCTGCATCCCCTCAGAAAGTAGGGGTTGAGCTCCTGGTTACTATCAGTGTGTGTGTGTGTGTGTGTGTGTGTGTGTGTGTGTGTGTGTGTGTGTGTGTGTGTGTGTGTGTGTGTCTGTGTGTGTGTGTGTGTCTGTGTGTGTGTGTGTGTGTGTGTGTGTGTGTGTGTGTGTGTGTGTGTGTGTGTGTGTGTCTGTGTGTGTGTGCGTGCGTGTGTGTGTGTGTGTGTGTGTGTGTGTGTGTGCACCCTGTGTGCAGTAACATTAAATGTTTGCCTTTGCATAAAACATAAATCTAAGGCAGTGGTTCTTAAATGGGAGTCCGCTTCCCCCTGGTGGTATGTTGGAGTACTTCAGGGGGCACATAAATATCCATAATTTAAATAATTTAATTCATAATTTAAATAAAATAATTCAAATTAATCAGCCTGTGCTGCAATAAGTTGAATAAAAACTATGAATGTCAGTTTGATAAATCACATGTTCTCTTCAGTTCTCCCTCTGGGTTCCTGAAGGTGTCAGGTGTGTGTGTGTGTGTGTGTGTGTGTGTGTGTGTGTTTGTGGTTTCAATCTGCTGCCGTGGTCGTGGAGCGAGGACGTTTGTTTGCTCTGAGCGAGAAGACGAGACCAAACAAATCCAGAAAGTGGATCAGTGGTTGAAGCTGGAAACAAGGAGGAAGAAGAGAAGAAGAAGCAGAAACACAAACAAGAGAATCTGCTCAGCATCAGGTTGTTGGTTCACACTGATGGAGCTGGACTGACCCTCTGACCACAGGAGGCTCAACTGGTCAGGACCAACTGGACTGACCCTCTGACCACAGGAGGCTCAACTGGTCAGGACCAACTGGACTGACCCTCTGACCACAGGAGGCTCAACTGGTCAGGACCAACTGGACTGACCCTCTGACCACAGGAGGCTTTACGTCCTCACACTGTGTGGTGTGAACCTATGCTGGGCTCGTCCCTCAACAAAATCATGTATTACACAGAACTTTTTAAAATAGTACTGCATTACTTTACTGAGTTCCTCGCTGTGGAAAGTCATTTGTCACACTGATACATCACTGATGTGTTCAGGAACACCATCGCTGTTTGATTCAGAGCAGAAGTGAACGGAGGAGATGTCCTGAGTGTTTATGCAGAGAGGGGGGACGCAGTGTCCAGATACAAACCAGCCGGTCCCAACAGGAGCTGCTGTCCCGTCCCCCGTCCCGTCTGTGTGCCGGGTCTCATGGTTCATGTTCTGGAGCTTTCCGCTGAGACACTCACGTTGTTGTTCCACATTTCTGCTCCATCATTTGGTCTCACATCATCAGCATCTGCACTTCACCTGCACCTGTAAACCTGTAAAATGTCCAACATGAGTTCTGTCTCTGTGTTAAAAGGGACTGGAGAAGGAAAAGGCCTGAGGTGTTGAACGGCAGCTCGAGCTCCCGGCCAGGAAACGCTCAGTCTGCAGCTGGAAAACATCGACTCCAGTCAACGCCGAGCCTGCAGATGAAAACACGAGCAGCACATCCATCAAACGGCCCGTCTCGGCTTTGTTTAGAGCCAAACCCGTCCATCAGCACGGAGACGCCGCAGAAACCCACAGAGACGCCGCAGAAATCCACGGAGACGTCGCAGAAACCCACGGAGACGCCGCACAAACCCACGGAGACGCTGCAGCCGCTCAAACTGCACCTAAAACATCATCAGACTGAATGGGACAAGGTAAACAAATGCAAAAGTCCACTGTATCCCAACCAGAGGTGTAAGTCTGTGGAACAGCTGCAGCATGGAGATGAAATCATGTGACACCTGAACCAAACTGAAGAAAACATTCAGAAACTCAATACTCAAAAATATGGAATGTAACAGTGAATTTTATTGTTTTGTTTTTTTACTTTTGCTCTGCCTGTCCACAGACAGTACCACCTGAAATCTTGTTTTTCTTGTTTGTTTGTCTTTATCAGTCACATTTTATCATTTTTTTTTCAAAAGTTACTTATTTATTTAATTTTTTGAACTTTGTTCTTTCTTCTTTTTCTTTTAACCTTTTTTTTCAGGATGATTGGATTTGAGCAGAGAACAATGATTTATTGTTTTTGAGTCACACAGCCAGTGTGAAGGGATAGGACTAGTTTTGCATAGAACTATATTATTCAACTGACAATCAGTCAATTTAGCTTTTATTTGCTCATTGTTTACATATCATACTTCTGTTTATTTATCCCTGTCTTTTTTTTAACATGTTCAATAAAGTATAAAGTATGTACATGAAATATGAAATCATAACAATAGAATACACAAAGCGACATGCCAGCAAAAACTGAGTTTATTGCACAAAGTGTCGCTGGTTCACAGATCATACACAAACCAAAAAAAAAAATTAAAATTAAAATTAATCATCCCACTGTTTATGGGCCAGAACGAGGAACGTCAGAGTCGGTCCATCAGACACCTGAACCGTCCAGAAACCAGAACCTGCAGATCCACTGAGCGCGTGCAGCGGCCAGCAGAGACGGGAGGGAAGCGAGATGTCTCACTCGTTAGCTGCTTTCATCGTCAGCTCTGGAAGAAGTGACGTGTTGAACTCTGGATGTCATTTATCAGGTTTTTTTAAAAACAGTTTGACAAGGCTGCTGTCAAATCAGAGTGCAGCTTCAGAGGGTTTCCTGTGTCTGTGGAAAGGTTTGGAATTAAAGTCGCTGCTGCGTTCGGTCTCTTCTCTCTCCCTGTGAGCAGTGAGAGGTGTTTTTCTGACGCCGCCTGTCACCGAACTCACCGACACAAACAGAAGCTCTGAGAAACCCTGAGCTGAAAGGGAAGCACAGCCAGCTGACCTCCAACATGGCCGCCGGGGCAGGTGACATCACTTGAGAGCCGCTTACAGCCGAGCACACACACACACACACACACACACACCCCTTCACACACACTTTCACTCAAACGATGTATCCATACGTCGATGTTGTGGATCCCTGTGAAGTTCCTATGAAGGTTTTACCGGTGGAGGTCTGTCACAGAGGACCAGCACAGAGACGCCGGTGCCGATGAGGCTGAGGAACATTAGTCCATGAGCCAGACCACCGATCACAGCCGAACAGGTGGGCAATCTCTAGTCGCTTTTTTCCTCTTCCTATATATGTCAACATTATTTATTGGCATGATATCCTTTGCAGACCGGCGGCTTAGTACCATGGTGGAGAATGAGACACCGTGGATCTTCACAGACTGTGGCCTGCCCGTCAGGTAGTCCAGAACCCAGCTGCACTTTGATGGTTCCAACCCCAGCAGCAGCAGTTTGTTGGCTAGTGTCTGCAGAATGAGTATTGATGGTATTGAACGCAGAACTAAAGTCCAGAAAAAGCAGCCTGATGTGTGTGTCCTGACCCACCAGGTGAGTGACAGCAGAGTGGGTAACAACTGATACTGCATCAGACACACACCGGTTTCTCCTGTCTGCACGCTGCTGTGGGACGTCCAGCACCTCAGGCAGTGCTGCAGCTGCAGCTCAAATGTCTACAAGACTACCTGACAAACACCGGGCAAACAGCTGATTTCTCACCTGTAAGGAAAGAAGAGCTAAACAAGATCCTCCGTGAATTTTATGGAACTTTAATTTCTATAATAAAGAGAATGAAATGCCTCAGCAGATTCAGCACCACGGACAGTACCTGCTGAGGCAGATTCAGCACCACGGACAGTACCTGCTGAGGCAGATTCAGCACCACGGACAGTACCTGCTGAGGCAGAGTCAGCACCACGGACAGTACCTACTGAGGCGGATTCAGCACCATGGACAGTACTCCAATTTCACGTCAGCTCCGATTAATATGGCTAACGACAGTAAGCAGTCACATTAAGGCTGAACAGTTATAAAATTTTAACCCCACCTTTCGGGGGCTTTTGCTAATCACCTTTTCAGGCTGTTATCAATTTACCTCTGAAATATTAGTTTTCACAGATGTGTTGATTTATTAAATGTTCATTTCAATGTACAGATGCAAACAAATTGACAAATTAATTAAATCAATGGCCTGGGCAACTCATAAAGACGAAACAAATTAATAACGATTAATAGGCTAATTAATAACTGATAACTGATAACATTAACACATTAATAACAAGAACAAAATTACAGCCGCACATCTCCGTGGAAAATCCTACAGGTACTGTCCGTGGTGCTGAATCTGCCTCAGCAGGTACTGTCCGTGGTGCCGAATCTGCCTCAGCAGGTACTGTCCGTGGTGCTGAATCTGCCTCAGCAGGTACTGTCCGTGGTGCTGAATCTGCCTCAGCAGGTACTGTCCGTGGTGCCGAATCCACGGAGGCATTTCATTGTCTTTATTTCAGAAAGCAAAGCTCCATAAAATTCACGGAGGATCTTGTTTCGCTCTTCTTTCCTTACAGCTGAGAAATCAGCTGTTTGCCCGGTGTTTGTCAGGTAGTCTTGTAGACATTTGACGGCCCAAGACGTTGACCGGGCCGTACCGGCTTCATTTCCTGACCTCTCCAGCTGATCCACGTCTTCACTTATCACTCTCGCGTATCTCGGCTTTTTCTCTTCTGTCTTGTCTTCCTCGTTCAGCCGTTCATCCAAACCTAGGTCGACAAATAAATCAAAATTGACAACAGGAGCCGTGGCCCCATTAAGGGACAGTACAGTGTACAGGAGTGTGTGTGTGTGTGTGTGTGTGTGTGTGTGTGTGTGTGTGTGTGTGTGTTTGTGCGCCCGTGTGTGTGTGTGTGTGTGTGTGTGTGTGTGTTTGTGTGTGTGTGTGTGTGTGTGTGTGTGTCGGTAAAGCTGGCGACCGGGGGCCAAGTGTGTTGTAAAGGAAGCTGTAAATGAGGAGAAATCAGGTGTGTGCCCTTAGAGCTTTTGTCAGAAAAATAAATGCGGGAACTCAGTCGGGCGGTACGGTCCGGCGTGGAATGCCTCGCGGACCGGTACTGGGCCGCGGACCGGGGATTGGGGACCGCTGGTCTGTGGTAAGAGTAGTAACACAGAGTCACAGTGAGTGTGTGGCCCCTCTGGTGGTTGGGGCCCTAAGCATCCACAAAGCCTGTTGATGCCCCGGGCGGCTCTGAGCCTCCTGATGTGTTTGAGTCATTTCTGTCAGAAACACGCCTCCATGGCTCAGACAGTCCAAACACACTCACAGTCACAAATACTGTGTTTTTGGTAAAGATGTCAAATGTCTCAGCTGCTGTGGAGAGGCTTGGTGCTTTGGAGGCAGATCGATGTTTTGGACGTGTAGAAGTGTAAATATAAAAAATAAGATATATAAGTATAAACAGTATATATAACTTTAAACAGTATATATAAATAAATATAAACAGCCTATTTAAATATAAACAGTATATATATAATATAAACAGTGTATATGAATAGAAAATGGACCAAGTGACAGAACCCGACGCCCGGTGCTGGGATTCAGGAACTGTTAGACTTGATACACAGTCAGTGCTGAAATTAGCTTATGAGTGCTGAACACGCATGTTAGTGATGCTGCACTGATGGTCCCTCATACTTCAGGTAAAACCCAGAGAGAGAGATCCAGCCGACAGCAGGCCCTCCCTGTCCACACGGACTCGGCAGCTTCCCGTGAGCTCCGGGTGGCTCTCAGCCGTCTGGCTCTGTCCCACAGCTCCCAGCAGCAGGAAGCCCTCAGCCTGCCACCGCACTGTAAGGAGGACTACACTTCTACCAAACTCATTTATTCAAAAAGAGACTCAAACTGTATCTGGATCACACTCAAACATTTCCAGCACACAATGCAGTAAAACGAGGCCTTTTGTGTTTTATTTTTCTCTCTGTGGCCCCTCCACGGCTCCGTAGCACACAAACATAAAACAAGAGAAGAAGAGGAATATTTACATTTTTAATCCAATCAAAGAGGACGTCACACAATTCAAATACATACAGTGTACTGTACATCACTCACCACTCACACAAAGCAGCCATCCAGCTGCTGAGTTCAAATCAGATTTCTTCCCTCTTCCAGTCGTCTTCAGTTTTAGGAAACCTGTGGAACACCTGGCCAGGGGCTGCAGGTGAGAAGCCTCTGACACATTTACAGTCATGTATTTATTAATGTGCACTGTCCAACATGAAATACAGCTGTGTTGACAGTAAAACATCAGATATACAGCGTTAAACATGTTAATGTGACTTGGAGGTCAACAGGTGAAGGGAGGGGCCCAAAAGGGGAGGGGCTCCAGTCACAGCTCTGCAGTGAGCTGTCATTCTCACGTCTGTGTTTATTAGAGAAATACAAAAAAAAAATCAATCAGTGGAGGAGGAGGTTTAAATGACACTTTGGTACAACATTAAAGTTTGTTACACACCGGCATTCGAAGCGAAACAGCGGAACGAAAGTGCGAAAAAACTCACTGCCGAAAATTTGGCCTTTAACTCTTCACACCAATCAGCGATGCGAATGTGTGTATTGTGAAATATGAATCCCGCAGCGCGCAGGAGAGCGTTCTGACAGGAATAAAACATGGAGTCAACTTCGTCCTCTGATGAGGACCCTGTCATTATTGAACTGCTTACCCGTCCAAACACCCACTTTTACAGAGCAGGGACAGAGAAGAATCCCACCTGCTGATACAGGAATTAAAACTGTATCATGACCGTTTCTGAACTTATTTTGGGATGTCTGTGGGACAGCTGGAGACTCTCCTGGGTCTGCTGGCACCGCATACAGAGAGACAGACAACCAACTATGTGGATCCCACTGACCCAGAGCAGAGCCTGGCTGTCTGTGTGAGGCAGGCTGTCAGGATGTTTTAGTGGGCAGCTCCTGAGGAGAGACGCTGCCTCTCCTGCAGGCTCTGACCTCATGTTGTTGTTGGGAATGGAGGCTGCTGATTGGCTGCTGCAGTTTGTTCACCGAGAAAAATCGAGCTTGTTGCGAAAAACAAATCTCTCGTATTTCGACTTTTCATATTTCGTGTTCTATGTGCAAGTACTGATTGCATGTTATGAGTTCGAAAAAATACGAAATATCTGCACGAAAATAACGCCGTTGGTGTGTAATTTATTTATTTATTTTATTCAATTTATAAAGGACAGTGTGCACTTTCATTAGCTATTCAAAAGAATAAAAAGATGAGTGCACCAGATTTAGCAAGAAAGCTAATTTCCATCTGTAGTTAAGGACCTTAAGATTTGAATATATCAACATTTTAATGACTTATTATTTTTACAGACCTGTCCAATCAATCAGTTAACAATTATCCACCAAGATGCCTGATACAATAATAATAATAAAAAAAAAATCAACCATAAACCATAAATCATCCAAACATGTTCTAAACTCTTTCAGGTCAGAGTTTGTTTCTGACAAACTGGCAGCTCAACCTCAACAGAAGAACCAGATGACGACAAAGTAAACGCAGGGAGGAGCGGCTCAGTGAAGGTGGAGCTGAAGGTGTGCAGGAGTCTCAGTCTGTCAGAAGAGACTCTGTAGAAGGACACAGTCCCAGCAGACCAGTCCAGATCCACTGCTACTCTGTGAGATCCACGGGGACGGAGAGAGATGAAGGTGGACTTCCTGTTGTGTCTGACAGTGTAGCTGTTACCATAATCATAGCACCTCAGACTCCAGGACTGTTCATTGTCTCCAAGCTCAGAGTCAGCACCTCTTCTTGTGATTCCTCTGTAAGTCACTGCTATAGAAACCTCTCCTCTCCACTGGACCTCCCAGTAACATCGCCCAGTCAGACCTTCTCTACACAGAACCTGAGGCCACTGGTCAAATCTGTCTGGGTGATCAGGATACGACTGCAGCTCTCTAGCCCATGTCACCTTCCTGTTGTCCTCATACAGACGGAGGAATCTGCTCGCTGTGTTTGGATCCAGTGTGAGATCACAGGCATCTGATGGGGAGAAGACACACAACACACCTCAGAAAGCCTCATTCACTCACACTCTCTGGGCTCTCATAAGGTTATTATAGTTTGGCATTTTTCATTAGTTTTTATTTTTAGTGTCATTTTACACTTTGTGTTTTCAATTTGAGTTTGGGTTTAACTCATTTTTAAAGAGGATTTGCTTGTTTACTTTATTGTTTTTAATACTTATTTTTTTGTTGAGTTTGTAAGGCAGATTTCATATCCACCCGAAATACCAGAGAAAAACAAAAACTAAACAATTAAACTAATCAGACCTTTTTCTCCTTCAGGTTTTTTTTCCTCTTATATCTCCCTCTCTTTCTCTCTACCCCTCTCTGTCCTTACCTGCCCCCTACCCTCATCACACACCCCCTCTTACACACACACACACACACACACACACAAACAAAACCAGCTTCATTCCTTAAAGAACTTCTGATCACAATCGGCACAAACTCAACAGCTGATGTGTTTTTATCAAACAACAACAACAACAGAAATGGCTGATGGGGGACACCACACACACATACACACACACATACACACACACACACACACAGACACACACAGACACACACACACACACTAAAAGTAAACTACAATTGATTTGCTTTCTTATTTTTTTTCTTCTTATTTTCTGTTGTTTTGTTTGAGTTCCTGTCTGCTTCTTTCTTTCTCTCCACATCTGTTCATCCTGTCTTCTCCTTTTCTAATATGTTTTCTAATGTTGTCACTCTCTGCACTCCACTTGTTCACCTTTCTTTCACTAATAAAGGAAAAAAACACCAGGCTTATGTATGAGATCAATCGACAGAGGAAAACTCATTTTTCTCTGTAATTTAAAGTAGTTTTTGTCCTTGTAGCTTTGACTGGACTCAGCAGAGAGAGACAGGAAAGGCCGGGGAGAGAGACGGGCCGCCCTGCAGCAAAGGGCCTGAGGTGGGATTCAAACCCACGACTCAGCCTGGACAAGCTGGAGCTCTGCAGCACGTGAGCTCCCAGGGCGCCCAGCTTTCTCTGTCCTGTCAGCTGATTTGAGCTGCTTTTTGGAAACACACACACATTTAGTTTTTATGTGTGTGTGTGTGTGTGTGTGTGTGTGTGTGTGTGTGTGTGTGTGTGTGTGTGTGTGTACTCACATCCTCTCAGGCTGTCAGCTGGAATCCAGTCTTCTACATGTTCCAGCCTGTAGGGATGAACACAAAACCATCATCCTCTTCATCATCATCATCATCACCTGCAGGTCACATGACCCCAACACACTGTGGCTGCTCTGATTGGCTGATCTCTCTCTGTCTTTCTGTCCAGTCCTGAGGCCACTGAGCACTTTGGACATTTCCCAGGAAATGCTGCCTGCACTGACTGTGTCCAGCACAAGAACCAAGCAACCAAGCTGCTCTGCCTGGACTGACTCCACCCCTCTAGGGCTGACTCCACCCCTCTAGGACTGACTCCACCCCTCTAGGACTGACTCCACCCCTCTGGGACTGACTCCACCCCTCTAGGACTGACCCCACCCCTCTGGGACTGACTCCACCCCTCTACGACTGACTCCACCCCTCTAGGACTGACTCCACCCCTCTGGGACTGACTCCACCCCTCTACTAACCTGAGAGGACTGACTCCACCCCTCTAGGACTGACTCCACCCCTCTAGGGCTGACTCCACCCCTCTAGGACTGACTCCACCCCTCTGGGACTGACTCCACCCCTCTAGGACTGACTCCACCCCTCTACTGACCTGAGAGGACTGACTCCACCCCTCTACTGACCTGAGAGGACTGACTCCACCCCTCTAGGACTGACTCCACCCCTCTACTGACCTCAGAGGACTGACTCCACCCCTCTACTGACCTCAGAGGACTGACTCCACCCCTCTACTGACCTCAGAGGACTGACTCCACCCCTCTACTGACCTGAGAGTCTTCAGTCTGCAGTTTGGACTCTCCAGTCCAGCAGACAGCAGCTCCACTCCTGAATCCTGCAGGTGGTTCCCACTCAGGTCCAGCTCTGTCAGATGGGGGTTGGACTTCAGAGCCGAGGCCAGAGAAGCACAGCTGCTCTCTGTCAAGCTGCAGTCACTCAATCTGAATGAAGAATAAAATATGGAGCTATAATTTCCAGTGTTTTGGATATTTATCAGACATTTATCAATGAAGTAATTATTATAACAATTGCATTAATAATAATACAGAGAATACTAATTTATATTTATATTACACCTGTGAAGGTAAGTTCCAAAGTGCTTTACAAACCCATCAGAGTGAATGAAAGAGTCACTCCTCAGTGAACTGGCTCCTTGCACTCTGAGAGCTTTTTCTACTTCACTATCTAGTTATTATTATGGATCTGCCATGTTTTCTAGCAGCCTACTCACACTGATACAGGTGTCTGTCTGTCTGTCTGTCTGTCTGTCTCTCTGTCTCTCTCTCTCTCTCTCTCTCTCTCTCTCTCTCTCTCTCTCTCTCTCTCTCTCTCTCTCTGGAAAAGGGAAGGCTGTTGTAGATTACATAATTACTCCCCACAGTTGTTGAAGAATTTGCACTGAGTTGAACATTCACAGCCTAATGAGTTCATTGAGAGGATCAGCTGTTTCAGCCTGACAGGTGATCGCTGTAAAGAACCTGATCACTCAGTGTCAGTCCTAAGTTTTCAGGCAGGTGGGGGCTCTGCTGTTCATTATATGGGTTCAGATAATACTCAATCTAGACAATACCCTCAGAGGAATATTAAAATTGTCTCTCCTCATTTTCTTTCCTCCAGTGAGCACCAAATTATGCTCACTGAATTCTTAGATAAGCTCTCTCAAGTACACCATCAAAAAGACATTGATAAATGGTTTGGTGAGTTCTGTAAATGTTTCTGTAAGGTTGCTGAAGTCCGTAGAAATCCACATTCCATTAGGAGGTGGATTCTCTAGAAAACCTGAACCTGACTGGAATGGAGAGTTGAATGTACTGAGGAAGGAGAAGAGGATGGCAGAGAAATCATTTTTAAAGTGTGATGGTTATGATATGAGGAGGCAACAGCTAAAGAACAAATTTAAGGTCAAACAACAGAATTTTGACAGAAAATTGAGAGTTTGTAAAAGAAAATATGAGAGGGGTCAGGCATTAAAAATGGAGCATCTGCAAACTAATAATCCTCAGTTGTTTTGGAATTTAATAAATAATTTGGGCCCAAAAAGAGTTCACCCTATCCCTGTGGAAGTGGGATTGGAACATGGATCTTCTGGTTTTGCTGAGGACAATGTTTTGAAAAAAATGGGAAACAGACTTTGGTTATTTATTTTGCTTTATTTTACTCTGCTCTTCTGAGTGGGAGAACTGTTTTCTTGCAGGGACAGTTGATCTTAAAAATGGTCTGGAGGCTAATATGCAGCAGGATTCTTATTTCTTTAATCAGTACCTAAATGCTAGTATTACTGAAGGGGAAGTTAAAAAGGCAGTTGACGAACTTAAACCAAGAAAAGCTACTGGCATTGATAACCTGCCTAACAATCTACTGAAATTACTCTGCTTATTTCCAATTTTAGCTCATCTGTTTGGAGTATAGCTTGGTGCCCTCTGTTTGGTGTAAATCTATCCACCTTATTCCTGGGGGCGCCACTGCGGATATGATTATGGGTGCAACTTCCGGCGCGATAGCGGAAGTAGCAGTTACAAAGTGTCTAATCAGTAACGGCAGCGGTTATTTCAAAACAATCTAGTTAGTTTCTTAATAAATTGTTAGTTAGTTAGTTAGTTAGTTAGTTAGTTAGTTAGTTTCTTGACAAATTGTTAGTTCGTTAGTTCGTTCGTTAGTTAGTGAGTTAGTTAGTAAGTAAGTAGGCTAAGTAAGTTAGTTAGTTAGTTAGTTGGTTAGTTAGTTAGTTAGTTCGTTCGTTCGTTAGTTAGCCAGTTTTCTTAACAAATTCTTAGTTTCTTAACAAATTGTCGTTTGTCTTAAAATGTCTCTTCGGAGCTCTGGCACCTGTTGTGCGGTTCGAGGCTGTACTAACAACCAGAGGAAGCTGAATCTGTGGCTTGATGAACAATGTTTTGAACATGCTCCCAGAACAAAAAGGGAATGCTCCTGTGTTCAGCGTTACACTTTCCATCGCCTACCTACAGACGAGGAAGCCAGAAGGATGTGGCTGAAAAACCTGAATTTGAAGAGACCCCCGAAAACACTGTATGTATGTTCATTTCATTTCACCGACAAAAAGCCGACGGAGGAAAACCCGCATCCTACGTTATGGCTGGGCTACGACAGACCACCAGATAAGAAACGCCGGGTCCTCAGAAGGATTGACAGCAATGTCAGGAGTACATCAGGTATGATTTCAGGTGTAGGGAGGCCAGAAAATTATTGTATTTATATATGTATTAGTATCGGATTAGTTCGGAATTACCGCATTTCACCAGTTAATCGCCCGGGCGTTTAATACGCAAAATCAACTTGGACCCCGGGCGTTTAAAAGAACCAGGCGGCTATTCGCTGCAGGCCTTTATTTATTTTTGCACAGACCTGCACCAGGCCATTATTGTGATGACAGTTACTGTCCAACATATTTACAGTCGGTCAATTTAATATTACGGTACACCCTTTTTTTTCTAACGTTAGCTAGCTCTATTACTTTGACAGGTTATTCGGTTATTCAAATGTAATAGAGTGAAATAGAGCTAATTTGACTCACTTTATGTACTAATAATTATGATCTGTATCATTATCCTCAGATGAGCTTGATGAAATGGAGGTGAGTGAGGAGCCAAGCTCAACATCCGTGCATTCTTGTGATGCCCAAACACAGTGGGTTGACCCAGGGATGGAGGAGCACACATACTCAAAAGGACCTATCATCTCTTGCAGTATGAGCACACCATCCCCAGAACTGTCACATCCTGTTGCAGATGGTATGTTACAGAGTGATGCAGACTCCCTCTTGTATACAGGAATTCCACTAGTTGAGTTTCACACCCTTGTTTCCTGCCTACAACCATTTGCTCCAACTACATCATCCGTGCCAGTGGTGGATCAAATCCTAATGACCTTAATGAAACTAAGACAAAACTTTGTCATGGCTGATCTAGCACGGCGATTTAAAACATCACAAAGTCAGGTCAGCAAGACTGTTGGACAGTGGATAGACATAATGTCTGAACACACGAAGGACCTTATTCCATGGCTGCCTCGTGACACAATCAGAGCTACATTGCCACAGGCTTTTAAGGAGCAATTTTCAAATACAACCTGTGTAGTTGACTGCTCAGAGACTGTCCTGCAGAAAGCCAAAAATCTGGACTCTAGAAGCGAATCATACAGTCACTACTATGCCAGCAACACAGTGAAATATTTAGTGGCAATTTCTCCCTCTGGAATTATCATGTTCATTTCAGATGCTTATGGTGGCAAATGCAGTGACAGGTACATAACACAGAGCTCAGGGTTTCTGGACTACTTGCGTGCTGGAGACGAGGTGATGGGGGACCGTGGTTTCACAATCAGGGACCTGCTGGAGGAGCGAAGGGTGAACTTAATCATACCAGCATTCACACGCAAAGGAAGCCAGCTGACCAATGAGGAGGTCACTCACACACGACGCATCGCTCATGCCCGCATTCATGTTGAACGGGCAATAAGGCGTCTGAAGGTGTACAAGATTCTTTCTCAAACAGTGCCAATTAACTTGGTACCAAAGATAGATAAAATACTCAAGATCTGTGCTGGTCTAGTGAATTTAAGAGGTGAGCTTATTTCAAGTGAAAAATGAACTGTATTTCCTGTGTTAATTGTCTGTTTAGGTTGACATTACTCTTGATTTTTGATTGGTGGTGCGCAGTGTTGCAAAAGAAAAGTAATGAAATGCATTAACACTAAAGTAACAAGCAAAATGTAAGGAGGAGAAAGAACATTTATTTGTATTGAAATGTATGTAGGAGGTAAATATAAATAACTGTCAGAGAAATAAATACTTGAGTAAAGAACAGGTAAATGAAAAATGTACATAGTACAGTGTAGGGGTGGAAAACCGAACTGTGAAAAATGAACCATTCAATCAACAATCCACCCTGCAAAGTGCAGTGTTGCAAACACATCTGCTGTCCAAGAGACATCTAGCCAGACACCGAGCTAATGAATGAATGAATGTATTGAAGGTGTTTTTATGGTTGTTAATAGTCTAACTAGTCTAAGTAAACTTTTGCCTTTAAAAGGATCATTGTTGATTTCATGTTGTTATCCCAAATCTTTGAATGAAAAAAAAATATATATATTTTTGGCAAGTAAGACAAAATACAGAGAACATTGGACATGGTAGTGTTTTTTTTTTCCTATGATGTTCAAAACAAACCGAGGTTGTGAGCCAAAAACTGCAATACAAACCGAACCGTTTCACCCCCAGTACAGTACAGAATTTGTTGTTATTTATTTATTGTTGTTTGTCTAACTTGCTTGGAACTTGTTTGAAACTTGCTTAATACTATAAACCAAGAAAAATGAAATTTGTTTTAGGTAGAAATATAAACTGTCTTGTATTTTGTAATATATCTGAGGGTGATTTTTAAGATTTTGTGCTTTTAATAAAACTAAAAGCAAAAAGGCATCTGTTGTACTATTTTCTTTGAAGTGTTTACTACCTTTATACACTGCTATTTGTGTTTTTTATGTGTAATGTTACTACACCTAACACCTGTCATCCGCTTACTGTATTTTCAAAAGACTCAGGTATTTGGGGCAGAGCTTCATCTTCTTATCAACAAAGTCATCCACTAATCTTGGAAGCATGTGTGAAAAATAAAAATCCTGCAGGTGTTTCACATGTACATCTGCATAGTCTTTGTCAAATGGCATGTCCAGCTCCAGGTGCTCAGTTGGTGTCCAGATGACCAGCTTGCAGCTCTGTAGACCCAGGCACATCATTGTCAGCTGTGTCTGGAAGAATAAATGTAATATAAAATGGGTTACAGTTTTTTTTTGTTTTTTTTTTTTAAATGAAGGTTAACAAATATCTATCACATTAATTCACACACAAGTAGTGATATTTTTTGCCCACCTGGAGGTAGTATCCACTTGGTCCATTAGGGAAAATGACATAGTTCCCATCACTTGAGCATCTGATATCACCATTTGGCCGACTGAGAAAGTCTGCAATGGGACACTTCAGTGGACACTTAATCTCGAGGAGCTGTGTGGAGTCCAAAATTCCATCTGGGCTGGCTCCAAACCAGGGATGGTCAGGACACACCACCAGGCCTTTCCTCTCCACAGTGTGCCCCTGTCCTTCCATGAGCTGAATGGCTTTTTCCTCATTCTCTTTGCCATAATTTGTTGCTGTGTTGCCAGTGAAGGTGGGGTGTAAGTGTTCGTTGAGGAATTTTTGTGGGTTAGTTCTGCTCCGTTTGGGGACTTTCTTTGCTGTGCTGGCAGTCAGTCGAAGCTTCCTTGCATCGTGCCACAGTTGTGATGCACTCTGCACTTGGGTCTCCTCGGTCAGCTTCTCTATCTGGGCAGGGCTTAGCTCAACATAGGTCTCATAAAAAGTGAGACACTTTTTACAGGTTAGTGTTGTGCCATGTTCTGTATGGGGTATCTGTAGATCACCCTGGCTCTGAGAGGACTCATTACTCTCTACTTCTAACCTGTAGCAGCGCTGAAGGAGACCATCTGTCTGCAGCTGAAATAATGGGGCCATCACAGAGGAACGGATGTGGGTCTTAAATTCTGCATGGTTTTTGAAAAGTTTGGGAGGGGCTTCTGCAGGTGAAACACTTACAGGATCTGGTGTTGATGTTGATGAGCCTGGATGAATGTGGTCTGCTTTATGACGTTTGAATTTTATATGCATCACCTTTTTCAGCTCTACATTCTTCCTTGTACCTGCATTCCACTTCCTCTGTACGTCAGTACAGGCTATCCCTGTCTTTCCCTGTCTGACTGCATTCTCAACCTACATGAAAAAATTGCCTGTTACAAAATGCACTCTGCAGCTCAATCAGTTAAAATTTATTTATATGTCAGTTACAAAGTGTCATTACAAAGCACATTACAATAATAAAATATCAGGACAATCAATATTTTACCTTCCACAGTATTGCAGCTGCGTGGCTGCAAGATCTCCCTGCTCCTGCAACACATGAGCACCCAGCTGTTTGTATTTCACCTGACGCTTTAACTAAAACCCAGGCCCGGTGATGAGGGACTTTAAGGCTCTGACTTGGCTCTATGTCTGCTTTCAAATACATAAGGTCGTGTCCCACCTCCTTTAGCAAAACGCGACCGACCTTGTTGCTGTGGAGGTACTGATACGCCTCAGAGCTTTTCAGATTGTTCATAGCTTCGCCGTCTGTGGCAACGGAGTCAATAAAATAGCTGAATATGCTTGTGTACGTTATCTTTGGCCACTTCTTCAGATCGTCCTCCCATCCCTCAAGAGTAGAAGGCAGTGGAATGATAATATTATCCCGTTTAAGGTGTGAAAGTTGATGTTCCCACATGTTTCATTTACCGATCGCTTCAAAAAAGACGATTAGCGTTGGCCGTTACCATGGTAAACGCCGGTTCCGGTTCAGCAGCGGAAGTCGCTCCCATAATTCGCGCAAGGGATCATGGGGGCGAGGAATAAGGTGGATAGTAAAACCTATCCCTGAGTCTCAAAATAATGATCCTAGAGTTCCTCTGAACTATAGGGGGATAAGTCTTCTCAGTTGTGTCTACAGACTCTATTCTAGTAAACTTAATGAACAACTGTATTGTTATTTGGAAACATCTGATCTGCTGGCAGACCAACAGAATGGTTTTGGTAAGAATAGAGCTTGTACTGACCACATATATTCACTAACTACTATAGTTCATGCTGGAACACAGGAAGGGAAGCATGTGTTTTGTTGATTCAGTGATGTTCAGAAAGCATTTGACTGCATAAATCATGACCTTCTCAGTTTCAAACTAATGAAATCTGGTATAGATGGAACATTTTATAATGCTTTAAAAGTTCTTTACAGGCCCCAGTTGCATGTGTGCAGGTCAGTGATCATAGAACAGTTTGGTTTCCTTCCCCATTTGGTGTTAAACAGGGGGACGTGCTTTCTCCTACTCTGTTCACCATCTATAGAAATGATTTGGTTTTGGAGATGAAGCAGCAGCTTGTGGTGTTAGACTGGCTGATTGTACAGTTGGCACTTTTCTAGACGTGGATGATATAGTCCTCCTTGCAGAGACTGAAACTGATCTCCAGAATCTGTTGAATATTGTGTGCTGCTGGTGTCGTAAATGGAGACTAAAGATAAACAAAGATAAAACTCAGATTATGCATTTCAGGAAAAAGGGTGAGTTACACACTAAGTTTAAGTTTCATTTTGGGCCAACACTTTGGTCATTTACTGAATATTATAAATATTTAGGACTTACTCTAGATGCCCATCTTACTTTTGAAAGAGGAATAAAAATCTTATCTGACTGTGCAGGTCGGGCTCTGGGTGCTGTCCTGAATGAGGTCAAGTTATGTAGAGATCTTGCTTATAGAACCTGTACACAGCTGTTTAAATCTTGTGTCTGTCCTATTGTAAACTACAGTGCAGGGTTTGGGGTTACTGTAAGAAAACTAAATGAGATGCAGTTCAGAACAGAGCCATGTGTTGTTTTCTTGGTGGACATAAAACGGCCCCCACACTTGCTGTATGTGGTGATTTGGGTTGGGAGCCATGCCAAGTGCGGCACCAGGGGGACATGGTGCCACTGTGGAATAGATTCATGCCTGATAATAGACTTACTAAACCAATTTTCTTTTGGGATCTTTCAAATAACTGCTCTTGGACCAGAGTACTGGCCAAAATATGTGAAGAAGCAGGTCTGTAATACATATACAGAAATAAATTATCCTGTAGAGTTAGTCAAATTAAATCAATATTACTTGAAAATTATAAACAGAAATGGCCCAGTGAAATTCTGTATGAAGCTAAACCGAGAGGGTTCAGTCTAATAAAGTGTATTTACCAACCAGAGCACAGAGGTCTGTCTGTGCCCAGCTGAGATGTGGCTTCCTGCCTCTGGCAGCTGAAACCGGACATTTCCATTCAAAACCAGAAGAAAATAGAAAATGTCATCTGAGTGATCTGAATGAGGCTGAAAATGAAATGCACTTTTTGTTTTACTGTCCATTTTATCATAATCTCAGATAGAAGCTTTTCCTGAAAATGTCTGCAGAACGTCCTGATGTGTTTAATATGTCTGATGAATGCAGACTTAAATACTTGTTTAGTGACAAAGTATTTCATTTAGCTCAGTTTGTGTTAAATGCTTATCAGCAGCGTATGACGGCGCTTTATGTTTGATGTGTTTGCCTCTGACTTAAACTGAAGATGTTTTTCTTGCTGTGCTGCCCAAGTTAACTGACTGGGCCTATATTTGCTCGACAGTGAGTGACAAATATGGAGGAGTTCTCTTTTTGCTTACTATGTTTATTGCTCCTTTTTATTGTATTTCTTGGTGTGTCTTGTAAGCCCATGTGGGCTGGGTACCTTTTCACATGAAATAAAAATGACCTTACTTTACCTTACCTTAACTTACCTTACCTTACCTTACCTGGCCTCTCTCTCTCCTGACACATGAGACGGTTGTTAGTTACTTGTCAAACCTCACAAAGCACACATGCATCCATGATACAGAACCTGACCAACCATCCTCACAAAAACTAAAAGAACCAGCAGCCCCGACTTTAAAAAACAACATATACTTCACAGCAATATCAGCCTACTACTACATGATTCAAACTATATCCATATATTTATGTCATCCTTAAAAAGTGCAGTCTGACCTGAGAGTCTCCAGTCTGCAGTTTGGACTCTCCAGTCCAGCAGACAGCAGCTTCACTCCTGAATCCTGCAGCTCGTTCCCACTCAGGTCCAGCTCTGTCAGATGGGGGTTGGACTTCAGAGCCGAGGCCAGAGAAGCACAGCTGCTCCCTGTCAACCTGCAGTCACTCAGTCTGAATAAAGAATAAAATGTGTAGCTATAATTTCCAGTGTTTCCAGAGTCCAGATAGTGAGGAGAGCATTACTGTGTGAAAGGATTTTCCTGGACTGATGAAATCTGTTAGATTTTGCCGCTGACTCTCTGGGCTCTAGTTTCCCGGCGCAGCGCAGGGTGGCGCAGTGAGGCGAACCCTGTGCAGAGATAGTTTCGACCAGCGCAACGTGAGAGGCGGACGGTTTGCAAGTGTCGCAGACCGTGGTGCGCAGAGATGGGAGTGGCGTTGCAGCAGGGGGAGGTGTCGACAGATTCAGCGGAGCCGGCGCAGTGGACGTTTGGCTGACTGGCGCACATCACCAAAACCTCACAATCAGCACAAACGGTGCCAATCTGACATCAGTTGTAATGGGACAGCTGATATGAAGATATATGTATTTGCTGATTGTGATCGTAGCATTGAATAGTGTTTTTTTTCGGTATTTATTGCATTGTTCATGTGTCTGACATTCCGGAAGCCTGCCTGTGAGGTTTTGGTGACGTGTGCGCACTGCTCGCCGGTCTCCGCTCCACGCCGGTCTCCTGGGCTCCACTCCGCCTGCGGCAGTAGACCTCCATGTCAGCTGTGTAAACTTTCATTACGCCTTCACGCAGCGCATTTTAAAGGTGAGGACAGGGGCTCATTTGATTCATTTAAAGTGAATCAGCTGTGTCAAACCCACTCCACGCCTTCTCTCCTCCCATGCGCCGGTAGGAGGAACGGCGGAGTACTTGCGCCACCACGCATGGCGTGCCAAACTTGCAAAATCCACCTGGCCACACCCAGAAAACTAGAGCCCTCTGTATTGAATTGAAAATTGAATTGAATTGAATTTTGGCGTTCCCACAGGTTCCCACAGATGGAGGCCATTTGGACCCCTGCATGTTGAAATAATGTACAATATCATCACTGACGTTCACAGTTTTTCAGTTCAACACACAAGGATTGTGTGAAAATACAGTTTGACAACAATTTGAGATGTAAGCCTGTAAAACTCCTGTTCAGCTAACAGAATATTACATGTTCACACATCATTAAAAAGTGCAGTCTGACCTGAGAGTCTTCAGTCTGCAGTTTGGACTCTCCAGTCCAGCAGACAGCAGCTCCACTCCTGAATCCTGCAGCAGCTGGTTCTCACTCAGGTCCAGCTCTGTCAGATGGGGGTTGGACTTCAGGGCCGAGGCCACAGTTTCACAGTGAGTCTCTGAGAGTCCATAGCCAGAAAGTCTGTAATTACAGATTTAATGTCAAGTCTGTGATTTTCTTGTGCTTATATAGTGTTAAATGATAGTAATATTAAATTGTATTGTCCAAGATTTGTGTATCACACAGGATAAAAAAAAATTAAAAAGTGTTTCATATATAATATTAAAAGAAAGCAAGCAGTAGAAACCTGATGCTCAAGTTCAATTACACAGCAAATACTCTGATTTTGAAGTATTGTAGGGGTGAGCTGCTATGGGCATCACCATCATGTTGCCTCCTTTTACCCTGGACTGCCTGAAGTATATTTTTTCTCTCAGAATCAATCCTTTATCCTGAATATTTAGAGAACTACATATCTTTATTGTATTTCTGCTGGTGTCAGGTATGGAAGCAGCTCTACACTGTTTGGATAATGCTGATTTCACATCAGGACTAACCGAGCCTTCCTGCAGTTCCTCACAGCTGGGATCAGTCTCCCTCGTCCCTCATCTGATGTGTTGTACTCCTTCAGGTCCAACTCATCCAGAACCTCCTCTGACATCTGCAGCATGTAGGCCAGAGCTGAGCACTGGATCTCAGAGAGCCACTTCTCTGATCTGTTCTCTGACTTCAGGAACTTTTGGATATTCTCATTTACTGAGAGGTCGTTCATCTCCATCAAACAGTGGAAGATGTTGATGCTTCTGTCAGGTGAGACACTGGAGGTGTTCCTCTCCTTCAGGTTGTTGATGACTCTCTGGATGTCTTCTGGTCTGCTCTCTGTCTGACCCAGCAGGCCTCCTAAGAGCCTCTGGTTGGACTCCAGTGAGAGGCCATGAAGGAAACGGACAAAGAGGTCCAGGTGACCATTTTTGCTCCGCAGGGCTTCAGACATGACTCTCTCCAGGAAGATATCCAACGATGGCTTTCTGTCATCACATTCTTCCCTCATGACTCTGGCCAGTACCTCTGTGTTGCTGTTGGTGTAGCAGTGGAAGATGTAGACTGCAGCCAGAAACTCCTGAATGCTCAGATGAACAAAGCAGTAGACTTTTCTCTGGAAGAGCACACACTCGGTTTTGAAGATCTCTGTGCACACTCCTGAGTACACCGAGGCCTCTGTGACATCAAGACCACACTCCTCCAGGTCTTCTTGGTAGAACATCAGGTTGCCTTTCTCCAGATGTTCAAACGCCAGCCTGCCCAGCTTCAGAAGAACTTCCCTGTCAGTCTCCATCAGCTCCTGCTGACTCCTGTCATGTCTCTCATTGTACTTGTGCTTCTTCCTCTGTGTCTGAACCAGCAGGAAGTGTGAGTACATGTCAGTCAGGCTCTTGGGCAGCTCTCCTCTCTGGTCTGTAGTCAACATGTGCTCCAGAACTGTAGCAGTGATCCAGCAGAAGACTGGGATGTGGCACATGATGTGGAGGCTCCTGGACGCCTTGATGTGTGAGATGATTCTGCTGCACAGCTCCTCATCACTGGATCTCCTCCTGAAGTACTCCTCCTTCTGGAGGTCAGTGAACCCTCGGACTTCTGTTACCCTGTCAACACATGTAGGAGGGATCTGATTGGCCGCCGCAGGTCTGGAAGTTATCCAGAGGAGAGCCGAGGGAAGCAGCTTCCCCTTGATGAGGTTTGTCAACAGCACGTCTACTGATGACGTCTGTGTGACATCAGACACGACCTCATTGTTCTGGAAATCCAATAAAAACCTGCTTTCATCCAGGCCGTCAAAGATGAACACGACTGTACAGACGGCGAGCTTCTCTGCTGTGACCGTCTGTAATGTTGGATGGAAAACACGGAGCAGCTGGAGAAGACTGTAGCGCTCATCTTTGATCAAGTTCAGCTCCCGGAACGAAAGCAGAACCACAAGACTGACATGCTGGTTTTCCAAGCCCTCTGCCCAGTCCAGAGTGAACTTCTGCACTGAGAAGGTTTTCCCAATCCCGGCAACGCCCTGCGTCACAACTACTCTGATGTGTGTGTCTTGGCCAGGTAAGGCTTTAAAGATGTCCTGGCACCGGATTGGAGTGTCATGGAGGGTCTCCATCTTGGATGTTGTCTCCAGCTGCCACACCTCATGTTGGGTATTAACCTCTTCCCTTCGTCCCTGTGTGATGTAGAGCTCAGTGTAGATCCTGTTGAGGGGGGTTCCACTTCCTGCTGCAGCAGTTCCTTCTGTCACAAATTCACATCTCCTCCTCAGACTGATCTTATGCTCGTCTAAAACCTCCTGCAGACCGCCGTCCACTGGGCTGGTTTGACTGGGTGTCTGCAGTCCAGGTCTTGTTCTGGATCTTTCTCCACACTGGGGACAGGCAGGATCTCCTGATGGATCAGACTGGTCCCAGTATGAGGTGATGCACCGTCTGCAGAACCAGTGTCCACAGCTGGTGGAGACTGGATCCCTCAGGAGCTCCTGGCACAAAGCACAGCAGGACAGCTGCTCCTTCACATCACCTCGACTCCTTTTCCTGTCCCTGTGGAGATGGAAGCACTTTGTTTATGTTTAGACAACATTACGGTTTAACTGAAATCTTAAAATATTTAAAAAAAAAAAAAAAAAAAAAAAAAAAAAAAAAAAAGTAAAAAACAAACAAACATGACAATGGGACACTTGACATTTAGCCAAGGTTATTACAATTGTCATAAGCGGCCTCTTATGTCACTTTCTGTGACTACATTTACATGGACTACAGTATTCTAATATTAATGCAATTAAGATAGTATTTAGAAGAAGAAATGCCCATGTAAGCAGTGTGACATCCACTTTCAGTTTCTGCAGCAGATTATGACGAATACAGGAATCCAAGAGCTTGACAGCTCATGTATTTTTTTAGTGATTTTTATTGTGAATCCATGAAAGAAAAGTTGACCAACAACAAAAGCAAAACATGTGAACAGTTTCTGGGTGAGGAGGAAACTCACTGCAACAAGCTTTCAACAAGCTAAAGAGGACGACACCCCCTTGACTTAACCCTGAGATTAGTCACCATGGTTACGACTCCAGTGAAGACCCCTGAAAAAATGTCTGAATCTCCTCCACATCCAGGTGGTTTTCATGCTGGGTTCCAGTGCTCCTGTCTGGTTCCTGGACCAGAAGTCAGATATTACAACACTCAGGCCGGGACAATATGCTGATCTCCTGATCGATACTATCATGACACCTGGGAGCTGATCAATACATATTGTGATTCTTAAGTATCTTCTTATCCTCGTTGTTTAAATGTGTCAGAAACTGGCCCTTCCTGTCAGTCCAGTTGGAGAAGCAGAGCTCCTCTGAACGGCCTCGCTCTCTAGTTTGTGTGTGTAAAGTTTGATGAGGCTGTGATTCTCCTAGAGGTCACTAGAGGTCATTTTCTCCAGCGACGTCCAGTTGGACAAAAGTCTCTGCCTGCAGTGAAATGGCTGCTATGGGGGCCAACATCATCACACAGGAATCAAATGTGGCTCATTGAATCCACAAGAGTCTCAGCTTTCCAGTCAAAGCAACTGATGCAGCTCCAAGACTGTTTAGGCCCCAGTCTGCACACACACACCACAGGGTAACAATAAAATAAATTTAAAAAAAAATAACTAAAATTTAGTCCAAGTTAGAAACAATATTTTTTCCAGAGAGTTCTCAGGTTCTGTAAATGCACTGTGTTTTCTTGTGTTTTTTTTTTTTTTTACTTGAACCTTGATGTTGAAATGAAAATGTACTTTTGAATAATGAAGTATTTTTAAAAGAGATTACTTTAACTCAAGTAAAACATTTGACTGAGCAGCCTCCACTGGCAGTGCAGTGATATTTGACCAGGAGGATCTACACTTTAACTCAAGTCATGTGGACTTTGGCCACCACTTCCATGCTGATGTGTGTGTGTGTGTGTGTGTGTGTGTGTGTGTGTGTGTGTGTGTGTGTGCCATAGTGCATCAGTCTGAGCAGCACAGGATCAGATTTATCTGTCAGTCAGTGTGAATCTAAACTTCAGACTCAGGTGTGTGAAGAACTTGTGAGTGCAGGTGCAGGTGGAAATGTTCTCAGGTGTTTTGGTGCAAAACATCAAACAGCATCACAGTTTGTGGAAAACAGCACAGAGCCAGATGTGTTTTGGTTGAACAGCTGGATTGCAGAGCAAGGAGCAGTCATTTCTCTCTTTGCAGTCTCTTTTCTTGATATCCTCACTACTTGCTCTGCTATATAATCTCATGTAATCATTAGGGTGACCACCTGTCCCGCAAATTGAGACCGTGTCAATGTGGGACACGCATTGAAAAAGCTCGTTCACCCGGGGGATAGGGCGATGCTCGTTAGTTTTTCTCCTCTTGCGCTGCTGTCTGCTCATGCCGGTGTGTGTGTGTGTGTGTGTGTGTGTGTGTGTGTGTGTATGACTGAGGAGCACTCACCCACCGGCGCTGTCTGAAGCGTAGCGCGGCGAGAACAAAGCTACAGCGGCGCACTGACATAGATTGTGTAACAAAGCAAAGGCTTAGCTTGTCTATTCATATAAGAGGTACCACTTTGGCTTATTTTTCAATCTGTTATCACAGGCATACTACTGCTCATTCATTGGTAGCTGAATTGTTAGGTCTATTTGATAAGTAATTTACATTTTTAAAATAATAATTTAAAATATTGTTAAATTAAAAAAAAAAAAAAAAGCCAACATGATGCAGGTCAAAGACTAAAAAAGAATATTGACTAAAACCATTGACTAAAACTAGACTAAAATACTTTGGATTTTCTTCGACTAAAACTAGACTAAAATGCCAAGACTTTTCATCGACTAAAATGTGACTAAACAAAAAAGAATTCAAGTTGACTAAATATGACTAAAACTAATAAGGGCATTTGACACAAGACTAAGACTCAGGGTCAAGGGTCAAATGTCAAACTGGCTCCTAGGGGAGCACAACATGGCATTAACAAAAAAACACACCCCAGCACAATAAGCACATAATAAACAACATGACTCAAGACATTGCACATGTGGAAGGGGGGAGGGATTTGGGGAGGGGGAGGTGTCCCAGCACAGACGAGGGTCGTATGCAGCCACTATGGTGCTCCACACCCACGAGCTGCACTGAAAACGGGAAGGAGAGGGGGTGGGGGGCCAACGAGGCGTTGAATTTTAAGGGATGCGTGTATGTGTGTCCTTGTGTATGTGTATGCGCAAGTCCAGGACCATCTTCTCCATACAGACTACACATTGTCTCTGCTGTCTGATGAGATGACACCCCCGGCCGTTGCCCGGGAGACGGCCTTGTGAGTCCTGAACAGAGTTGAAGTTCCCGGGTGGAGGGTGATGGGGAGGGAGTGGGGAAGAGCGCCTGTCTGCATACACATCCAGGAGAAACTGAAGATAGCGGCCTTCCAAGGTCGCTGGGGCGCCGAATTGTGGATAAGGTGATTGTTTTGGACAGGCCGATTCTGCAATTTCCATCAGCCTTAAGTCTCTGTGGTTCTCTTGGTGATTCTGAATAATTTCAAATTATGGCACATTTCCTCAGAGTCGAGCTTCCAACTTCTCCAAGTTGTTACCCATCTGGCGTAAAAGTCCAGGAATTTCTTCCTGCTTGCGAATTGATTCACGAAGCAATTCACACAACGCACGAGTCTGAGTGTTGTTGGCTCGGCCCAAACCTTCTATGGCTGGCAGCTTCTCCAGAGCCAAACGCGCTGCCAACACCCTCTGAACTTTGCGATAAATCAGGAATCCACCAGCACCAAACAGCAGAAATCCTGTTATCATAAATCCAATCATGTAGACGTCTTCAACATCCTCGACGGAAAGAATCGACAGGCACATCACCCTCCACTGCTCCCAGGAGTCCATGGTGTACCCAGCGGCAAACGTTCCGGCGGGGCATGCGGGCTCTCCTTTGCCCAGTTTTTTTGTAGAGAAAATTTGATCAATTGCATTGAGAGATAGTGGTGGGTGCGATTCATCGAAATTGCGATTCATCGCAATGTTTTTGTGCATTGATTTTTTCACGTCGATTCTTTTCCACCAAGCCCGAAAAAAAAAGAAAAAAGAAAAAAAAAAAAACGGGTACCCGGAACAAAAAGTAGGCAACGCGCGCGCCACCCGGACAGTTTAGTAGGTGGGACCATAGCAAATGGAATGCCGTTGTAAAATCACTGTAACTCACGGCTTCAAGGGGCTTATTGCTTTTATAAAACGGTTACCCTACATATAGCCCATAAAATAAACACACAAGAAAAATATGCAACAATAAAACTGAGAACTATTCATTCTTCCGCCAAGCAAGATAGAGTGGACAGAATGAACAGAGCACAGACGGCAAGATTGCTTTTTCATCTAGCGCCATCATCATGTCACATCAGGCTATTTGGGCTCGTTAATGTTGAATTGGATATTTCCATTAATAGAGCAATTGTTAAAATAGTGTTCAATTTTGTTTGGACTCCTCTTTGCAGGGACGGTGGCGTGCGTTTCGAGCCAGGTGCATTTTTGCACAGACGTATGCCTAACGTCGGTTGTAACAATAACAATAAAAATAAAAGTATACTGTTAATTTATCATACATCGGCGCTGTCACACTGTGTTCGCTTTGGGTGGAGATAAAAGGCAGGTGGATCAGGAGGCAGCAGGGAGAGGGAGGCTATTTCTCCAGGGAGGCCATCGGACACAGTGGGTTACCCAGCTGCTCATATATGAATCCCTGCAGGCTTTCTATGTTTTTTCGGCTGCATCTTTGTGATTTTTCGTGCATTCGTTGAAAGACAGGGTGACATATTTTAGGCCATTTTCGTCGTGGTGAATGCTGAAGGAGTTGGCCTTTAATTTGCAGTTGCCCTCGTTCGCCCTGCGTCCCATGAAGCTGCACGTCAAACCAGACTTTACAGACAAGCCCCCTCCTGATCCGCCGGCCTTTTATCTCCACCCACGAAACGCACGCCACCGGCAAGTACTTTCGCAACACGATAAATTATAAACTATAATAAATAAATAAATGTATGTATGTATGTATGTGTGTCAATGGTGTACTGTAGTGCCTGTGTACCAAATTTTTAATTACTCTTTGTTATGATGGAACTGGCTTATGCAGTTCTTTCACTGGCCCCTAGATGGGGCTGTGCTCCTTGGCAGTGTTGGGTTAAATGTTGGGAGCTACTCCCAGATTACACAGTCAAAATATTTTGTGTCTTTGAAAAATAATTCCTAGTCAAATGTTCAAAAAATCTTTATTTTGAGAGTGACATGAGTTAATTTATGGGCTATTTATTTCCAAAGCTAGCCACAGATTAACACAAAATCAGTCTTGCATGGAAAATAGCTGTAAAAATCGCAATAATCGAAGAATCGTGGCACCAATAATTGCATCAAATCGACAAACGCTGTAATCGCTATAATCGAAAAATCGAAGCTCCCATAATCGGAATCGCATCGAATCGTGAGGTACCTGCGATGGAGCACGCCTATTGAGAGACCAGCTGATCAGATCCATTGTTGTAGACTTTCGGAGAGAAATGCAGAGAGAGGCTCCGATAGAGACAACACAAGACAGAGAGCAGAGCAGGGCAGATAAGGGCAGGAGGGAGCTAGAGAAAAAGCATCCGCCTTTGTTGAGAGCAGGAAGAGCATACAGCAGCAATTACATATGTTAGGGGAACAGGGCAACATTAATATAACACGTAAAGTGGTATCTGCTAGAAATCGGTAAACCGGTATCAGTGAGCCCGCCGAGTGGGGGCACCGCCACCCCGGGCGGTGTCCCACATTGTCCCTCAGAATCATACCCCTTGTCCCCCATTGGGCTTATTAGCAGGTGGTCACCCTAGTCATCAGATTCCATCAGGCTCACAGTCTGACAGCTGTCTTACTTTGTGTCTGAAGGTCCAGGTCCATCACTGAAGAATGGAGGTCGATCTTTAGACCAGTCGCTCTTCATGGACAGACAGCTGGACACTGCAGACTCTGCTCTGTGGCAGGAACCTCTGGAAACACAAATGTTTGAAACATGTTGTTAGTTCTTGTAAATCAGGGCTCCAGACTAACTTTTCCACTGGCAGCACTGGTGCTCCCAGCTTTCCCAGTCGCTCACAGCAGCTCATGGTTTGGTCGCAGCCAAACCATGAGCCATGACCATGATTTTTTTGTGAGGGGGGGTCCAGCTAAAAGAGCAGATGTGGCTCATGATCTGAACCATCAGTTTTGGGGTCACGTCTACTTTCTCCATGCGCCACAAACAGATTTCACAGGAAAACAGTGAACACACACTGCACTCTAACAGCTGTCTTACTTTGTGTCTGAAGGTCCAGGTTCAACACTGAAGAATGGAGGTCGATCTTTAGACCAGTCACTCTTCATGGACAGACGGCTGGACACTGCAGACTCTGCTCTGTGGTAGGAACCTCTGGAAACACAAATGTTTGAAACATGTTGTTAGTTCTTGTAAATCAGGGCTCCAGACTAACTTTTCCACTGGCAGCACTGGTGCTCCCAGCTTTCCCAGTCGCTCCCAGCAGCTCATGGTTTGGTCACAGCCTTTTTTTGTGAGGGGGGGTCCAGCTAAAAGAGCGGATGTGGCTCATGACCTGAAGCATCAGTTTTGGGGTCACGTCTACTTTCTCCATGCGCCACAAACAGATTTCACAGGAAAACAGTGAACACACACTGCACTCTGACAGCTGTCTTACTTTGTGTCTGAAGGTCCAGGTTCAGCACTGAAGAATGGAGGTTCTCTTCTAGACCGGTCGCTCTTCATGGACAGACAGCTGGACACTGCAGACTCTGCTCTGCCCTCCTCTTCCTTCTCACAGTCACTCATCTTCTGATTTAAGTCAGCCTAAGAGGTGCAAGCACACACACACACACACACACACACACACACACAGTTGTCCCGGTCTTCATAGATCACATGTTGCTCTTCACTCCTCCTTACTCACTTTGCTGACTTGTGAATGTCGTCTTTTTTACTGAATAGATTTTACACTCACAGAAAAATAAAGACATTAAAAAATTATTTAAAATCTCAGTGTCTGAATATTTTCCCAGAGCAACAGCAGTCATCCCTACATTAACCATATTGAGGTATTTGGTCAAAATATTTCACGATATTTGATTTAGTCTCTGTCATCCAGCCCGAGCCTTACAGTGAAATTTGACATTTTAATTTGAAGTTGTCATGGCGACCAGTTTCATGCCTGCAGCGTTTGGTCTTTGTAAAGGAGCCGGGAGCCGCTGATGATCTGCACAAATAAATGCAGATTCACAAATAATTTCTGAAGCACAGATTCACTTTAGGAATGCACAAATGAAAGAGTGTGAATGCAGCAAAGCTCATGGACATGTTTCCCTGTTTCTGTCCAATCCAGAGGCTGCGTCCCAGACGCTGCGCTCACCAGCAAATCCTGCACTGTAATAAATTACCAGCATTTCACAATAATTAACAGTATTATTTTACAGTACCTTGTTGTAATTAAGTTCCCCTGTGATATCCCAATGAATACCTGTAAAAACAACAGTATCCTTTTACAGCATTTAACTGTTATTTTACAGTAAAATCCTGCAATCAAAACACCTGTTATATCACAACAAGGTCTGTAATATCACAGCAACACAGTAAAAAAATGCAAGGATTTCACAGCATCCAACAGTATTATTACAGTGAAATTTTGTATTAAAATATTCCCTGGTAAGTCACATGACATAACCAAACTCAGCACTGAACCTGAAGAGGCCATTTCCCTCTTCTCCTCTGGGCTGAATGGAGAAGGTGAGCTGCATAACGTCTGTTTGAATACACCCATGCTATTTTAAATGATATTAGCACTATTAGCTAACTAGCTAACGTTAGCTAGCTGTAGCATTTACCTATGTGGTCTGATATAGGTTAGCTAACGCTAGCGTTTGCTATTTACCACAGCTGATCTTATTATTTAAATTTGAATACCTAAATACTGTACACTGTGCTTTTACTGAACTGTTGAGTGTGCATATGATAAGATTATGAAGGATGATGAGTCAACTTGATAAATGCTGCCTGCAATACATAAGTCTATTTAAAACTGAAACTCTCTTTGCTTATTAACAAGTTCTTCTTGGGCATCAATCCTGAAAGAGGCTCAAAGACCAGGAGGAAGACAACAATGAACCCTCATATGAGCAACTTTTGAGGAAACTAATGGACTTTGAGTGGGCATCAGAGTTTTTTTTTTTTTGCTGCAGCAGTTGTCAGGCTCAGTTTTGAGTCGTTCTTTTTGTACTTTTTTTGAAGACAACTTTGCACTATAAGGTTTTTGTACGATGCTGTTGCGTGTGGATTATAGAATGTTTGAGACTGAGAGGAGCGCCTGACCCCTTCACCACATCCCTTCATCGCTCTCTCCCTTCCTCTCTTACCTTGCCATGTAGGCCTCATTCCCATCCTCTTACTGTTATTGGGACACAGCTGGGTAGTTGAATGACGAGTTTCTGCACAGTTTCTCTGCATTTTAAGATGCTTTGAAAAGTTTGACTAGGACTAGGAAGTTGAATTTCTTGAATTCTTGAAATTCTTGGCATTTATGTTGAATAACCCTTTATTTGTAAATAGATAGATATAGATAGATAGATATACTTTATTGATCCCAACCAGGGAAATTCTGGTATAAATAATGGTATTAATAAATATGCCATTGGGCTAACATTGACTTTACCTCAGAGTTGTGTGTTGGTGTGTTAATTGTACAATGATTGTAAATTCACAGTAAATGGAAACTTCATCTGCATTACTTTCACAGTAAATTACTGGCCAATTTTTGCATGATTTCCACAGTATACATAGTAAATTCACAGTAAATTACTATCAACTTGTGCATTACTTTCACAGTACACACAGTAAAAGTACAGGGCCTTGTTGTAATGATGTACAGCAAAAAGTTGTAATTCCCCAGTAATGTACTGTAATATCACAGTAATTGCTTTGTCATTGAAGCTGTGAAGTTACAGTACACAGTTGTGCTTTTACAACAATGCATTGTAATATCACAGATGTGAAATTACAGTAAATTGCTGTGAGTACATTTCACAGTATATTGCTGTAATCCTTATTGTGAAAGTCACGCAAAACTTATCCAATAATTTATTGTGAATTCACAGCGAAAAATTTTGCAGTGTGGTGTCATCATGAAACCTGCAAATCTTTCTTTCAGTAGTTTTGGTGGCGCACCGTGTTCCCTTCATGTCTTTTTCTTGTTGTTCTCAGAGAACAGAGCCTCAGCAGAAAAACACAAACTCCTTTCCATCAAAACTTCAAAGCAGATGATGCTTTCTTGTTAAGGAGCCACAGGTTTGGCCCTTATTCTCTTTTCTGTGCTGAGGGACCAGAGGCCTGTTCTCACCCTGACAAACAGGAAACACTTTGCTTCCTGTTCAGGCTGTAAAAACAAAAAGCCACAGGCCTGTTCAGGGCCCAGGGAACACAGGGGGCCTGCTCAGTTTGAAAACTATTAATAGATTTGCATTTTTCATTAATTTATTTATTCATTTGTTTTTATTTTCCAGTGGCGGGTTTCATACACACAGATCAGTCTGTATTTCCTGTGGAATAAACGGAATTAAACGGCTTTAAAAACGTGCTGTCTGACGTATACAACTGGCTAACATTTGGTTTTACCGCCTGATGAGATTTTTTATCATCACCACAAAGAAAATGATCACTGCTTTACTTTTTACATTTATTTCTAACAGATGAAATCAACAGTGAAAAATGCAGCTTGAAAATGGCGTCGAACAAAAGTAGTGACTCACAGCAGAAGCGGTTTGTCCCATGATGACGAGTTTCTTTCTTTCTTTCTTTCTTTCTTTCTTTCTTTCTTTCTTTCTTTCTTTCTTTCTTTTTTCTTCTTGGACTTGAACTCAAAGATAAACAGAAATCCTCTCCTGACGTCCGAACGTGTGCAGCTCTTCTACATCATGACGGTGGGACAGTCCAACATTAATGATGAAGATGAGCCTCCTGGTCGCGGCTCGTCCAAACCTTCAACCAAAGTTTCACTTTCACTTGTGCTGCGTTCACGTCCTCATGGGAGAATTCAGCAGCTCCCACCTGCACCCCTGTACTATGAGACTCTGGACAGGGCCGCCCCCTGGGCAGTTGCTAGGAATTCTGGGTCCCCTGAAAGAATATAGGTGTGGGCCTCTCATTCATTGCCACTTTTTTTTTTTTTTTTTTTACAACTGCGTATTATGATGTTTTCCTTCATTTTTCTGTTTGTCAGTGTTCTTGACGGTGCCTGGTGTAATACACCCAATTTGTTTTCTCTGTTACGATTAACCACTTAACAAGTCAGAGTATTATTATGTAAATTATGTATTATTAGTTGTCTTATTCCCATTTCTCTGATTTGCAACACGTTATTACACCTCTGATTGCAAATACATTTTCAATTAACAACTCAACAAATAGGTAGTGGGTATTTTATTTTATTTAACAATCAAGCACTGATATGCAAAAAAAAAAAAAAAAAAAAAAAAAAAAGAAACAAAGTGTCCTGGCTCAAGATAGTCCACAAGGTGGAGTCCAAGGTAGATATGGAGCATTTAACTTAAATGTGCAAGTAAAACACACAGCACATGAAATACGTTGTTGTAAAACAAATATCAAACATTCAACAGGCCTCATCTCATCTCAGTTTAGGTTTAAATTGCCTTGTTTGTTCACTGGAAGTCTCATCAGAAAGCCCAACGCCGGGCCTTTTTGTTGGCAAATTCGCTGGTGGGTTGTTGTGGATCTGAGATCATTTTTAACTAGTTTCAGTTTGCCAAATGCCCTTTCTCCACCTGCAGCAGTCACAGGTAATGTACTGAAGTTTCGGATGGCAACACACTTCACCAAAAATGCTGTAAGCTGAAGTTTATAACAACCTAGCAATAACTAACACATCATGATAATGTAACTGACCTTCGTCTGATGCTCAAAATTACTGAGTAGAACTTGAATGCGTCATAACACAATTCAATGCAGCCTCTGAGTGGGCGCACACAGTCACTGTAGCAGCCTCCATATTAGTGACGTTCAGTCACACTAAGAATCGTTGCTCTATAATGAACTGGCTTTTTTTTTTTTTTTTTTAATGAACTGGCGACTTGTCCAGAGTGAAGCCCGGCTAGGTGACAGCTGACGTCGGCTCCAGCCTGCGGCTGCGCCCCGTCAAAGGTAAGGTTACAGACAATAAATGAATGAACAAGTAGGCTAATCGTTTCAGCCGCCCTCGGTGCTTTTCCTCTCACCATTCTTAGAGAAAAAAGTTTGATGTCCTGCCTCCTGATTTGTGTTTTTGGGGGCCATCATCTATCCTATGGGATCTCCCTCACTCCCTGCTGGAGCTTTATGCACAGCTCCGCTACTTCCTGAACTTAAGCCAGCTCCTTTATTTCCTGTCTTACATTATTGGACAAAATGATTAATCCAGGTGTGTCTGACCATTGTCGTCAGGTCAGACACACCTGGACGCCTGTGTGCAGTAACATTTGTGTTTGCCTTTGGATAAAACATAAATCTAAGGCAGTGGTTCTTAAATGGGAGTCCGCTTCCCCCTGGTGGTATGTTGGAGTACTGCAGGGGGCACATAAATGTCCATAATTTAAAATAATTCAAATTAAACAGCCTGTGCTGCAATAAGTTGAATATAAACTGTAAATATGGTTTGATAAATCCCATGTTCTCCTCAGTTCTCCCTCTGGGTTGCTGAAGGTGTCAGATGTGTGTGTTTGTGGTTTCAATCTGCTGCCGTGGTCGTGGAGCGAGGACGTTTGTTCGCTCTGAGCGAGAAGACGAGACCAAACAAATCCAGAAAGTGGATCAGTGGTTGAAGCTGGAAACAAGGAGGAAGAAGAGAAGAAGAAGCAGAAACACAAACAAGAGAATCTGCTCAGCATCAGGTTGTTGGTTCACCCTGATGGAGCTGGACTGACCCTCTGACCACAGGAGGCTCAACTGGTCAGGACCAACTGGACTGACCCTCTGACCACAGGAGGCTCAACTGGTCAGGACCAACTGGACTGACCCTCTGACCACAGGAGGCTCAACTGGTCAGGACCAACTGGACTGACCCTCTGACCACAGGAGGCTCAACTGGGCACTACTAACATAATTTCTCTGGACTGTTGTTGAATCGTTGCAAGTTGACTCAGGTGTGTGTGTGTGTGTGTGTGTGTGTGTCTGCGGCCCGTTCCTCCTGTGAACAAGGCAGAGTGTGTGTGTCTCTGTGTGTTTGCTCTCAGCTGGCGAACGACACGACCGATCGCTCAGGACCCGTCCGGTGGCAGCCTGCCACGCTTTACGTCCTCACACTGTGTGGTGTGAACCTACACTGGACTCGTCCCTCAACAAAATCATGTATTACACAGACCTTTTTAAAATGGTACTGCATTACTTTACTGAGTTCCTCGCTGTGGAAAGTAATTTGTTACACTAATACATCACTGATGTGTTCAGGAACGCCATCGCTGTTTGATTCAGAGCAGAAGTGAACGGAGGAGATGTCCTGAGTGTTTATGCAGAGAGGCAGGACGCAGTGTCCGGATACAAACCAGCCGGCCCCAACAGGAGCTGCTGTCCCGTCCCCCGTCCCGTCTGTGTGTCGGGTCTCATGGTTCATGTTCTGGAGCTTTCCACTGAGACACTCACGTTGTTGTTCCACATTTCTGCTCCATCATTTGGTCTCACATCATCAGCATCTGCACTTCACCTGCACCTGTAAACCTGACCTGCTTTAGTTTGTGAGATCATAAAATGTCCAACATGAGTTCTGTCTCTGTGTTAAAAGGGACAGGAGAAGGAAAAGGCCTGAGCTCGAGCTCCCGGCCAGGGAACGCTCAGTCTGCGGCTGGAAAACATCGACTCCAGTCAACGCCGAGCCTGCAGATGAAAACACGAGCAGCACATCCATCAAACGGCCCGTCTCGGCTTTGTTTAGAGCCAAACCCGTCCGTCAGCACGGAGACGCCGCAGAAACCCACGGAGACGCCGCAGAAACCCACGGAGACGCTGCAGAAACCCCCGGAGACGCTGCAGCCGCTCAAACTGCACCTAAAACATCATCAGACTGAATGGGAAAAGGTAAACAAATGCAAAAGTCCACTGTATCTCAACCAGAGGTGTAAGTCTGTGGAACAGCTGCAGTATGGAGATGAAATCATGTGACACCTGAACCAAACTGAAGAAAACATTCAGAAACTCAATACTCAAAAATATGGAATGTAACAGTGAATTTTGTATTGTTTTGTTTTCTTTTTGCTGTGCCTGTCCACAGACAGTACCTGAAATCTTGTTTTTCCTGTTTGTTTGTCAGCCAATATGAAGGGATAGGACAAGTTTTGCATAGAACTATATTATTCAATTGACAATCAATCAATTTAGCTCAATTATTTGCTCATATTGTTTACATATCATACTTCTGTTTATTTATCCCTCTTTTTTTTTTTTTACATGTTCAATAAAGTATAAAGTATGCACATGAAATATGAAATTATAACAATAGAATACACAAAGCAACATGCCAGCAAAAACTGAATTTATTGCACAAAGTGTCGCTGGTTCACAGATCATACACAAACCAAAAAAAAAAAATTAAAATTAAAATTAATCATCCCACTGTTTATGGGCCAGAACGAGGAACATCAGAGTCGGTCCATCAGACACCTGAACCGTCCAGAAACCAGAACCTGCAGATCCACTGAGCGCGTGCAGCGGCCAGCAGAGACGGGAGGGAAGCGAGATGTCTCACTCGTTAGCTGCTTTCATCATCAGCTCTGGAAAAAGTGACGTGTTGAACTCCGGATGTCATTTATCAGGTTTTTTTAAAAGCAGTTTGACGAGGCTGCTGTCAAATCAGAGCGCAGCATCAGAGGGTTTCCTGTGTCTGTGGAAAGGTTTGGAATTAAAGTCGCTGCTGCGTTCGGTCTCTTCTCTCTCCCTGTGAGCAGTGTGAGGTGTTTTTCTGACGCCGCCTGTCACCGAACTCACCGACACAAACAGAAAACCTGTGCTGAAAGGGAAGCACAGCCGGCTGACCTCCAACATGGCCGCCGGGGCAGGTGACATCACTTGAGAGCCGCTTACAGCCGAGCACACACACACACACACACACACACACACACACACACCCCTTCACACACACTTTCACTCAAACGATGTATCCATACGTTGATGTTGTGGATCCCTGTGAAGTTCCTATGAAGGTTTTACCGGTGGAGGTCTGTCACAGAGGACCAGCACAGAGACGCCGGTGCCGATGAGGCTGAGGAACATCAGTCCATGAGCCAGACCACCGATCACAGCCGAACAGGTGGGCAATCTCTAGTTGCTTTTTTCCTCTTCCTATATAAGAGAAAAGGGAGAGATACGCGAGAGTGACGAGTGAAGAGCTGGATCAGCTGGAGAGGTCAGGAAATGAAGCCGGTACGGCCCAGTCAACGTCTTGGGGCGTCAAATGTCTACAAGACTACCTGACAAACACCGGGCAAACAGCTGATTTCTCAGCTGTAAGGAAAGAAGAGCTAAACAAGATCCTCCGTGAATTTTATGGAGCTTTAATTTCTATAATAAAGAGAATGAAATGCCTCAGCAGATTCAGCACCACGGACAGTACCTACTGAGGCAGATTCAGCACCGCGGACAGTACCTGCTGAGGCAGATTCAGCACCGCGGACAGTACCTGCTGAGGCAGATTCAGCACCGCGGACAGTACTCCAATTTAACGTCAGCTCCGATTAATATGGCTAAACTAAACTAAACTAAACTAAACTAAACTAAACTAAACTAAACTAATCTGAACTGAACTAATCTGAACTGAACTAAACTAAAGTAAACTAAACTAAAATGAAGTGAACTGAAGTGAAGTGAACTGAAGTGAACTGAAGTGAACCACGTGCAGCAGCTTTTTATTGACCAAAACATAAAAACAGGAAAACAAACAGCAACAACACAAACCTGGAACATGTGAACCTGCAGCGGCAGATTTTTGGTTTTTATCTTGTTTGAGACTGAACGGCTCGTTGCCATGGAGATTTTTTAAATCGTTCACAACACGGTCATGAAGACGAGCAGCAGCCATTTTGCTGAGTCACTTTAAACGGCGTCCTGAGTCGCCGGGACGCTGTGATGTCACAGGCACAACCCCTCCGACCCGTCCGTCTGTGGTCCTGGTCACCATGGCAACATCAGAGTGGCAGTGTGTGTGTGTGTGTGTGAGGTTCCAGGTGTGCGGCGTCACCTCGGTGTCTCCACGGTTACGGTCGCCAAGCAGCTGAGCACGTCGGGGCTGACGCAGCTGCTGTCCACCTGCTGCAGGAGAGACTGACAGAGAGAGAGACAGGTGAGCCCCCCAGTGTCTGCAACAGGGATTAATAATCTGAGATTACACAGCCAGGTTTAAAACGAGGCGGCGCTCTGCTGACAGACTGCTCCTGGTCGACTGGTTTAAACTGAAATTAAAGAATCAAATAACACGAGGTTATAAACACAATTTTTGCAATTTTCTGTTTTTATTTGTGGTCATTTTCTCTAAATTTCCTTGAAACTTTTGACTAATTTCTTGCTAATATTCAGGTCGTTTGTTACTGATTTGCAAGGCTGAGCCCTCCCCCTGACAGGTGACACCCCTGGAACAGGTGAGCCACCGGGACGTCCCGTCAGGCGTCACATGTTTAAGCTCAGAGTCAGACTGAGGAGGAACTTTTAGTATAAAGTTTTAGTATGTACTTTACTTTTTACTTTTAGTATGTACTGTACTTTTTACTTTTAGTATGTTCTGTACTTTTTACTTTTAGTATGTACTGTACTTTTTACTTTTAGTATGTAGTATTAGTATGTACTGTACTTTTTACTTTTAGTATGTAGTTTTAGTATGTACAGTACTTTTTACTTTTAGTATGTACAGTACTTTTTACTTTTAGTTTGTA